>NC_141879.1:645215875-645515875 GCF_056163025.1 Triticum urartu | reverse complement strand
ATCATTGTAACCTGCAAAATAGTACACAAGATCAAGAACATTATTCCAACCGTTGTAACTTAAAACATCACATTATCATCAATTTCGCACTTACAATCTTAAGGCGACCCAAGTTCTCAAAATCTGGTGTGGTTCTTCCAAAGTGATGCAACACTTCCTCTCTTGCCTGCTCTTGCCACTCTGGGTGCATGCTTAGCACAATTAGTGTCCATGTGAGCAAGACAGATGTTGTCTCCATACCTGCAAAGTAAAATAACTTGCATTCCTGAATTATATCTTCAATACTCAGTCCTAGATTTGCCTTCCCATTTGATTGTTGCATATTTGACTCCAAGAGCAATCCTAGCAAGTCATCGCTGCTAGCTTCACCATTTTTAATAGCTCTTTCCTTTTTCCCAATAATGCCTCGCAGAATCATGCGGATCTCACGATCAATTGCTCTCATCCTTTTGTTGTTCTTTGTTGGGAAGAACCTGAAAATGTTCTGACATGTCAGCATTTGAAAGAAAATCTTGGTTGCTACTCGCTCTGTATCTAAAAGTTCTTATATTAGTTTACAAGATGGAGTACTATTTATCTTTACCGTCGAAAGACAAAATGTTCCTTTGATCAGCCTTTTTTTTTTCAACGAACTTTTCACTTTGTAAAAAAAAGTCTAGTAGTTTCCTTTCAAATTTCATTTGAGCACCTCTAAGGGGAGTTAAACTGCATGTGCCTAAAATACCTATTTTTCGTCAAATGTCACAGACCATATATGCAGTGCACTACTCCATTTGCTAGAAACGTTACGAGCTTGTGATATAAAGTTTATAAGTACTCATGTCTGCAAATCGAAGGATTTTTTGTTTTTTGTGCAAGAAAAGAACTTACCAGTAGCCTGGGATAAAAAGTGTCTGAAATGCCTGTATCAGCCGTTCACCTAACTCCCCTTGCAGCTGGAATATTTTCATCCCCTCCTGAAAATTGCTACCAAATGCTGTTCTCGAGATGACATCTCCGGTAAGATTCTGGAACTCAGGACAGAAGTCAATCTCACACGATCCGTCAGCGGACATCGAATTCTCCCATCTTGTAATCATCTCTTCACAGCAAGCAGAAAAAACTGGCAGCATCCTCTGCAAACGAAACACATCGGCCTATGAAAAGCGCGCATTATCCTGCATCTTTTTTACCCATGCATGTTGCGACTCGAAGTGAGAAAATATTGGAAGCCACTAGAAATTTGCACTGAACGGGTACCTTTATCTTCTCATGGTGAAAGGCGGGATTGAGGATTCTTCGGTGCTTTGCCCATTTCTCGCCTTCATGATTTGCAAGCCCGTTGGCTAGCAGCCTCCCAATGCGGGTGCTCCTCTGTTTCCCGAAGTGTCCAAACTTGTTGGACAGAATTTCTCTCACTAACTCCGGGTCTGGAACCATCACCCTTGGCGTTGGGCCAAACCAAGTGAAGGACACTTTCCCTGCATTCGGAAATACAGTAGATATTCTGTTCTGTTAAAAAAATGCGAGAAAGATATTTTGTGATATGACAATTGAAGTGCATGATGTGGTTTGTTAGTAGCTCTAGCAAGATACATGCCCGCAAATATGAAATATCCCACAAACATATGACTTTTGTCTTTCATGCCGAACATGCTATGCAGTGTATCAGAGATTCAGAGCACATCCCTGGAAGAATAGAAAAGGAGAGATTGCACAAATACACTACTCTTGGGGCTGTGGTATCACAAAACCACAAATCTAGGACTAACGGGTCACAAAAAAAACGAAATTGCTTTTATTGGTCAGTTAAGCAGAATTATGACATGTGGGTCCCGCGTTAACTGGCTGTAGCAATGGCTTAGATTGAGCACATGGTTTTATATCAGGAAAGTTCAAAGCGTCTGAAAAGAAGTTCCGACAACTGTTAGTGCGCAGCCCAGTTTAAGTTAATCTCCCAACAAGCACATGCTCCGACGCAAAGCGATGCTAGCAGATGGCTCAAAGCGCAGGCACTACTCGTCCTGACGCCACAAAAAATGAAGAACTTCAGGATTTCAGGACTGAAAAGCTTACCGTGCTCCTTAATGGCGTTGGAGAACATGGGCAGCACGCGGGGGGCGATGTCGTGGTCACCTCGCGGCATGGGCCGCGACCGGGCCTCGGCGTTGCACCGGGCGTTCTCCGGTATGTCGCCGGTGAAGAGGCGGTAGCGGGTGCCCGTGATTCCCTGGGCCCGCAGCGCCCGGCCCAGCCGCCGCGGCGTCCACCACGCCCACTCCAGGACCCAGGCGGCGAACCACAGCAGCGCCACGGCCGCCGCGGCGCCGGCGACGCCCCACGGGGAGCGAGCGGCGTCCGCCAGCAGCGTCCGGAGGCCCTCGGTCGCCATCGGTACGGTGGAGGAGAGGAAATCCAGGAGAAGCACGGCCGCTCGTACTACATGTGTGGGCTGTGGTGGGAGGGGTTAAATACATGTCGGCTGGCGTGACACGTACTCATTGATTATTATCCTTCTAGAATCCAGAGGCGTATGCTACTTGGATCTCACGCATTGAAGGGCTGGGCTAGCTGTGCCAGTGTGGTCGCACACTCGTCAGTCGATCAAATCTAGAATAATCCGGCGGGTCTCGGTCATGCGCGTCAGGCGTTACGTCACGGCGAGCCCCGGGCCAAGGAAAGCTCGGCTTGGCCTGCAAGCTCTCAGTGGCGGTGATCGAAGCACTTCCGTCAGGCTTGTTTGTCCTGCGCGCCCTGATCGCGGCACCTCCGGTTGGCACCTTGTGCGGGGTGGGGAAGAAACGGGGCGCCTGCTGCAAGCCACGTTAGAGCATCTCCACCCGCGTCCAAAATTCGGTCCAATCCCATTCCATGAGTCCGTTTTTCGCTGATTCGAATAGTGAGGAATAGTTATTCTTCACCTCCTCTATTGTATCATCAATGTACTATAATTTTACGTTCTGTAAGTTTTGTCTTATTTTTAACGCAAAAAGAGACCGTAAGAAAATATATAACCGTCGTAAAAAATATTTTATGTTATGTAAAATTACAGACGTAAAAATATAGTCTAAAATACACATAAACTGTAAATTTTCTTGTCTTATGACCTATATTTTTATTTTTTATGTCAAATTTTACGTAGTTAATCAATAGGAATGTAACTATTTGAATTTGAAACATAATTTAATTATGAAATAATCATAAGATTACCTTGGGTGAAGAATAACTTATTCTGCACCCTGGTGATAAATAGTAACACTATATATATATTTGCAAAACTGCTAATGGCGCAAACGTCATCGCGAAATTTTATGGACACTTTTTGATATTTTTTGATATCATCAAGACAGATACTTTTTGATATCATGAATATCTTTAAATTTTATGGGCATTTTTGAATTCATTAGGACACTCGCTCTCGATCTCCTCCATCTCGATCTCAATTCCACCCGCACCCTCCCCCGCTAGCTCCACCGCCGCCGACGACCCACCGCACCCTTTCCCGCTTTACCGCCGCCGACGAGCACCCCCGCACCCTCCATCTCAATCTCGATTCCACCCGCACCCTCCCCCGCTAGCTCCACCGCCGCCGCCGACCCACCGCACCCTCCCCCGCTCCACCGCCGCCGATGAGCACCCCCCGCACCCTCCATCTCGATCTTGATTCCACCCGCACCCTCCCCTGATGAAGACATGTACCTAGGGTAGGGACACGGACCTGACCAAAAGAGTCCTACCCAAGGACATCGCTAGAAGAAATCACCCATCAATCGAACTGAAGGTACTTCACTCGACCAAGAAGCTACCACTCGACCATGAAGCTATTCACTCGACTGCCAGGAGATCTACAGTCACTCCGTAGGCAAACGGTCAGCTGTTAAGTAGTCTTCATGGTCATTACAGCACTTTATTAGAGGCGTTACCAGTAACGCCCCATCTTAAATGTACTTTAAAACTCTGCATTACTGAGGGCAGGAGGGGGTCGGCGAACTCTATATAAGCCACCCCCCTCCTTAGTAGGAAGGGTTCGCACCCCTGTAATCCATACACGCATAATCCAGTCGACCGCCTCTGGGCTCCGAGACGTAGGGCTATTACTTTCTCTGAGAAGGGCCTGAACTCGTAAACCTCGCGTGTAACAACTTCCCAATAGCTAGGATCTCGCCTCTCCATACTCACCCCCCTACATCACTGTCAGAGTTAGAACCACGACAGTTGGCGCCCACCGTGGGGCAAGAATCTTAGCGCTTAGTTGGAGAAGTTGTGATTTTTCTCGATCCCTTTGATCATATTTTCTTGCGGAGTTTTGGTGGAGGACCGCGAGATCCGTCTCGGCGCGCTCACCTTCATCGTCGACGACTTCGCCTGGCTTCAGGAGGCACCGCTCGACATCGACGCGCTCCCCGCCCGCGGTGCGACACATTTCCGCGCATGCGTTCGTGGCGTCCTCCTGCGGCAACCGTCGACCCAATATGGGTCGGCCCCCGTATCGTCTCCCCGCCCGGTCTCCCACCAGCGCAAGCGCTCCGGTCGGTCAAGACTTCAGCGGTGGGTGAGGCACGCCGTGGCCCGCCAATCGGCAGCCCCGCAAGTCGCGGCCATCGAGCCCGTCGAATCCCTCTACGGCCTGTTTGACCTGTCGACTGGCTCCATGGAGACCGCATCCGAGTGCGACAGCAGCGATCCAGCGGCTGAGGTTCTGGCGGTCGATGGAACACACAGTCCCCCTGGTTTCCCTCGCACTGATGGAGGCGCGGGTGGGGGCGATCCGTCGCATCCCCACGACGAGTATCTCCCCGAACCTCTCACGTCATTGCAGCGAGAGGAGCTTCGCCGCCGGAACATGGATGCGCTCCGCACTCCTATCGTCAGAGAGACCCCCGAGGCCCGGGCCTTAGAGGACGCGCGTTTGGCCAACTTGGCCGAGCTCACTCGACTGGAGAATCTCCAGCGAGCACTCGACGAGCAAGCGCGTCAGCGGGCTCCCGAGTCTAGTCGACGCCAGCTCTTCCCGCCGACGCAGGTATATCGAACCCCAGTTCAGAATCTGGCCGCCGCGGCCCGTATAGCAGAATCGATTCAGCCCTCCCAGTCGGAGGCTGGCAGGGGCTTGTTACAGATCAGAGCATTGCTCCGGGCTGCGGGAGACCAGAATTCCGCTGTCTCTCAGTCGCGGGATAGGATTCACAGTCGGTCTGTCGCAACAGATACAGTCGAGTCAGCTCACAGCCCGAGATCGCCCCCGAGGCGTGAGGGACGTGGTGGCCAGCATGATCAGTACAGGAGGAATGAGCAGTATGATCACCGATTCGACCGTGATGATCGACGTCGAGTGCCAACCCCTCCCCCGAGGATTGGGTCATATGCGCCTCGACGGCAAGATGACAGACGCCCTCATAGTGTTGGGCAGAGGATTCTAGTCGACCCCAGAGACCCAGGCTTTGATGCAAGATCCATCCTCGTTCAAGGTTTGGTTGACAGGAACAGAGCTCATCGAGAAGGCCACAACAGAGATGCGCCTGCCAGCAGCAGAGTACGTGCTTCAGGGCCAGAGTGTTTCAGTCGAGCCATCAGAGCCGCAGTGATACCTCCCAATTTCAGATTGGCGACTGGAATCGGCAAGTTCACCGGTGAATCTAAGCCTGACACCTGGCTCGAAGATTACCGAGTAGCTGTACAGATTGGCGGTGGCAATGACGAGGTGGCCATGAAGCATTTGCCTCTCATGTTAGAGGGCTCGGCCAGAGCATGGCTAAATCAGTTGGCACCCAGCAGCATTTACACTTGGGAGGACCTCTCCCGAGTGTTTATCACAACCTTTGAAGGAACATGCAAGCGGCCTGCAGGCCTAACCGAGCTGCGGTCTTGCGTGCAGAAGCCGAATGAAACTCTGAGGGAATACATCCAGAGGTGGATCACGCTGCATCACTCGGTTGAGAACGTGCCAGACCATCAAGCAGTGTGTGCCTTCAAGGAAGGTGTTAAATACAGGGAGTTGAATCTGAAGTTCGGTCGAACTGGAGAAATGTCTCTGAATCGGATGATGGAGATTGCCACCAAGTATGCTAACGGAGAAGACAAAGATCGACTCCGGAGTGGCAAGCAGAAAGCAATCGCCCAAGAAACTGGAGGCAATTCCAGTCGGAAGCAGAAGCGGAAGGCCAAGCCAGCCGCTCCTGGAGAGGCCCTGGCCGTAGCCCAGGGAAACTTCAAGGGAAAACCCAAGGGCACCTGGAAGCCCAAAAAAGTCAAGGATCAAGACGGAATGATGTTTTGGATCTGCCATGTCACATCCACACCAAGAAGGATGAAGAGGGTAATTTTATTTACCCAAAGCATACCACTCGACAGTGCCGACTCCTGATCCAGCAGTTCCAAGGAAAGCAGTCCAAGGATAAGGAAAAAGTGTCGAACAGGGTCGAGGACAAGGAAGACAGCGACGATGGATACCCCCAAGTCAATTCCACCCTGATGATTTTTGCCGATGTCGAAAGCAAAAGTCGATTAAAAGTCATTAACCGAGAGGTGAACATGGTTGCCCCGGCAACACCCAGTTACCTGAAGTGGTCCCAGACTGCCATCACATTCGACCAGTCTGATCACCCGACGCACATTGCCACCCCTGGGAGGCAAGCTTTGGTGGTCGACCCAATTGTTGAAGGCACTCGACTGACTAAAGTCCTGATGGATGGAGGCAGTGGCCTGAACATACTGTATGCTGAAACAATGAAAGGAATGGGCATTCCGATGTCCAGACTCAGCACCAGTAACATGAGTTTCCATGGAGTCATTCCTGGGAAGAAAGCCCAATCACTCGGCCAGATCGCTCTTGATGTGGTTTTCGGTGATTCAAAGAATTACCGCAAGGAAAAGTTGACATTCGAGGTCATGGACTTCCAAAGTGCTTATCACGCCATTTTGGGCAGGCCAGCTTACGCACGCTTCATGGCCCGGCCATGTTACGTGTACCTCAAACTGAAGATGCCTGGCCCCAAAGGTGTGATCACTGTCACAGGCAATCGGAAGAAGGCGGAAGAGTGCTTTCAGAAGGGCTCAAAGATTGCAGATGCTCAGATGGCAGTGGTCGAGCTGCAAGAGTACCAAAAGACTGCCGACCCAAGCGAGTTGCTACGAGCCAAGAAGCCTGCTTCAGAATCAGCTTTTCAGTCGTCCGGTGAAACAAAAACAGTCGACATTCACCCGACCGACCCCGATGCTGCCCCGACTCACATCTCAACGACGCTTGACTCCAAATAGGAAGAAGCGCTCATCCAGCTCCTCCGTGAGAACTGGGACATCTTCGCATGGAAACCCTCCGACATGCCTGGAGTTCCCAGGGGGCTGGCTGAGCACCGTCTACGGGTCGACCCAAAATTCAAGCCTGTGAAGGAACATCTTCGACGGTCCGCCGTCCAGAAGAAGCAAGCCATTGGCGAGGAGGTGGCTCGGCTCTTAGCAGCAGGGTTCATCCGAGAAATTTACCACTCCGAGTGGCTCGCCAATGTCGTCATGGTCCCCAAGAAGGACAAGTCACTTCGCATGTGCATTGATTTTAAACATATCAATCGGGCCTGCCCAAAAGATCATTTTCCTCTCCCTTGCATCGACCAAATAGTCGACTCGACTGTGGGATGCGAGAGATTGTCTTTTCTAGATGCTTATTCTGGATACCATCAGATCCGTCTGTATGGACCCGACGAAATCAAAACAGCTTTCATCACCCCATTCGGATGCTTCTGTTATGTCACCATGCCGTTCGGCCTCAAGAACGCCGGAGCCACGTTCATGAGAATGATTCAGAAGTGTTTACTCACTCAAATCAGTCGGAATGTGGAGGCATACATGGATGATATTGTGGTCAAGTCACGGAAAGGTTCCAACCTGCGAGCTGACCTTGCCGAAACCTTTGCCAACCTCAGGAGGTATGATATCAAGCTCAATCCATCAAAGTGCACATTCGGAGTTCCAGGAGGAAAGTTACTCGGTTTTCTTGTTTCCGAACGAGGGATCGACGCCAATCCTGAGAAAATTGGCACCATACTCCGGATGAAGCGTCCTGTACGCGTGCACGATGTCCAAAAGCTTACAGGCTGCTTGGCCGCCCTAAGTCGATTCATTTCTCGCCTCGGTGAAAAGGCACTGCCTCTCTACCGACTGATGAAGAAGTCTGACAAGTTCGAGTGGACTCCAGAAGCTGACGCAGCGTTCGCAGAACTCAAAGCTCTGCTCTCCACCTAGCCGGTGCTTGCTGCCCCAATCAGCAAAGAGCCTCTGCTGCTGTACATTGCGGCCACGGGACAAGTTGTCAGTACAGTACTCACGGTCGAGCGGGAAGAAGAAGGAAAGGCCTTCAGAGTTCAGCGCCCAGTCTATTATCTGTCTGAAGTTTTGACCCCTTTAAAACAAAGATACCCTCACTACCAGAAGCTTGTATATGGGATTTACATGACCACGAAGAAGGTTGCACACTACTTCTCTGACCACTCCATTACAGTCGTCAGCGACGCCCCACTGTCAGAGATACTGCATAACAGAGATGCAACTGGTCGAGTGGCCAAGTGGGCGATTGAACTCCTTCCCTTAGATATCAAGTTTGAAGCAAAGAAGGCTATCAAGTCCCAAGCAATCGCAGATTTCATCGCCGAGTGGATTGAACAGCAACTTCCGACTCAAGTTCACTCGGAGCACTGGACCATGTTTTTCGACGGATCTAAGATGCTGAATGGTTCCGGTGCTGGGGTAGTGCTAGTCTCTCCCGGAGGAGATAAGCTCAGATATGTTCTCCAGATTCACTTCGATTCCTCCAACAACGAAGCAGAGTATGAAGCACTTTTGTATGGGTTGCGCATGGCCATTTCACTCGGCGTCCGTCGCCTCATGGTCTATGGCGACTCAGATTTGGTGGTTAATCAGGTGATGAAGGAGTGGGACGTCAGAAGTCCAGCTATGACTGGTTACTGCAATGCAGTGAGAAAGCTAGAAAAGAAATTCGAGGGGTTAGAGCTTCATCACATCCCCCGACTGAAAAACCAAGCAGCTGATGACCTGGCAAAGATAGGCTCCAAGCGAGAAGCCATTCCCAGCAATGTGTTTTTGGAGCACATCCGCTCGCCGTCAGTCCAGGAAGATCCTTTCACAGAAGAAGCCCCACAACCGAAAAGTGCCACAGATCCGACTGAAGTCGAAGTTCCTGCTGTGGTCGACCTGATCATGGAAGTCTTGGCCATCACTCCCGACTGGACGATACCATACATCGCGTATATCCTAAGGAAAGAGCTCCTAGAGGACGAGGAAGAGGCTCGACAGATCGTCCGCCGATCTAAGGCCTTCACAGTCATAAAGGGGCAGTTGTACAGAGAAAGCGCGACTGTAATCGGTCAGAAGTGCATAACTCCGGAAGAAGGTCAGATGATCCTTGATGAGATCCATTCGGGGACCTGCGGTCACCATGCGTCCTCCCGAACCATTGTGGCCAAAGCATACCGAGCGGGATTTTACTGGCCAAGAGCAAATGAGATGGCAAAGGAGATAGTTGACAAGTGTGAGGGGTGTCAGTTCTACTCCAACATGTCCCACAAGCCCGCATCAGCCCTGAAGACCATTCCACTCGTCTGGCCCTTTGCTGTCTGGGGACTGGACATGGTCGGTCCTCTGAGAACAGGCAGGAGCGGTTTCACCCATGTGCTTGTGGCAGTCGACAAGTTTACCAAGTGGATTGAAGCTAAACCCATCAAGAACCTCGATGCTGGCACTGCTGTTAGTTTCGTCAGAGGACTAACATTCAGATATGGAGTCCCTCACAGCATCATCACTGACAATGGGTCAAACTTCGATTCAGACCAGTTCAGAGCCTTTTGCGCCTCTCAAGGCACTCGTGTCGACTATGCGTCGGTCGCCCATCCCCAGTCGAATGGACAAGCTGAAAGAGCAAATGGTCTGATCCTCAAAGGACTAAAGCCTCGGCTAATGCGTGATCTCAAGCACGCAGCAGGTGCCTGGGTCGACGAGCTTCCGTCAGTTATGTGGGGATTAAGGACCACCCCTAACCGGTCGACTGGAAGAACCCCATTCTTTCTTGTTTATGGAGCCGAAGCCGTTCTGCCAAGTGATCTCCTTCACAACGCTCCCCGAGTCGAGCTTTACACCAAAGATGAAGCAGAACAGGCTCGGCAAGATGCAGTAGACCTCCTGGAAGAAGAAAGAGAGATGGCCATGATCAGATCGACCATTTATCAGCAAGACTTGCGTCGATTCCATGCCCGACATGTGAAGAGTCGAGCCTTCCAAGAAGGAGATTTGGTCCTCCGAGTGGATCAACAGAAACCACACAAGCTTGTTCCTACTTGGGAAGGCCCCTTCATCATCACCAGAGTCCTCCACAACGGAGCGTATCACCTCTACAATGTTGATCGCCAGATTGACGAGCCGCGAGCTTGGAATGCGGAACTACTCCGCCCCTTTTACACTTAAGTTCCTTCCCACAAAGATGTAATAAGAGAAACTTCCGCAGTTCATTTTTATCAAAGTCAAGAGTGTTCCAATGATTGCTGTCACTTCTGTTTACATACAAGAACCCCCAGTGGGTGACTTAGCCGCGAACCCGTTTCGCCTAAGTTCAAAAAAAATCCTACCAAGTGGAGAGCAAACCTCCCACTCGGGGGCTTAGCTGCAGTCCAGCACTCGCCTAAGCTCTCCTACGAAGAGACTTAGCTGCGATCAGCACTCGCCTAAGTTTGAAGAAATCCTACCGAGTGGAGAGCGATCCTCCCACTCGGGGGCTTAGCTGCAGTCCAGCACTCGCCTAAGCTCTCCTGCGAAGAGACTTAGCTGCGGTCAGCACTCGCCTAAGTTTGAAAAAATCCTACCGAGTGGAGAGCGATCCTCCCACTCGGGGGCTTAGCTGCAGTCCAGCACTCGCCTAAGTTCTCCTACGAAGAGACTTAGCTGCGGTCAGCACTCGCCTAAGTTTGAAAAAATCCTACCGAGTGGAGAGCGATCCTCCCACTCGGGGGCTTAGCTGCAGTCCAGCACTCGCCTAAGCTCTCCTGCGAAGAGACTTAGCTGCGGTCAGCACTCGCCTAAGTTTGAAAAAATCCTACCGAGTGGAGAGCGATCCTCCCACTCGGGGGCTTAGCTGCAGTCCAGCACTCGCCTAAGCTCTCCTCCGAAGAGACTTAGCTGCGGTCAGCACTCGCCTAAGTTTGAAAAAATCCTACCGAGTGGAGAGCAAATCTCCCACTCGGGGGCTTAGCTGCAGTCCAGCTCTCGCCTAAGTTTTCTCACGAAGGGACTTAGCTGCGGTCAGCACTCGCCTAAGTTTGAAAAATCCTACCGAGTGGAGAGCAAACCTCCCACTCGGGGGCTTAGCTGCAGTCCAGCACTCGCCTAAGTTCTCCTACGAAGAGACTTAGCTGCGGTCAGCACTCGCCTAAGTTTGAAAAATCCTACCGAGTGGAGAGCAAACCCCCCACTCGGGGGCTTAGCTGCAGTCCAGCTCTCGCCTAAGTTTTCTCACGAAGAGACTTAGCTGCGGTCAGCACTCGCCTAAGTTTGAAAAATCCTACCGAGTGGAGAGCAAACCTCCCACTCAGAGGCTTAGCTGCAGTCTAGCACTCGCCTAAGTTCTCTTACGAAGAGACTTAGCTGCAGTCAGCACTCGCCTAAGTTTGAAAAATCCTACCGAGTGGAGAGCAAACCTCCCACTCGGGGGCTTAGCTGCAGTCCAGCACTCGCTTAAGTTCTCTTACGAAGAGACTTAGCTGCTGTCAGCACTCACCTAAGTTTGAAAAATCCTACCGAGTGGAGAGCAATCCTCCCACTCG
Source organism: Triticum urartu (assembly GCF_056163025.1). Lineage (NCBI taxonomy): Eukaryota > Viridiplantae > Streptophyta > Magnoliopsida > Poales > Poaceae > Triticum > Triticum urartu. The sequence continues at coordinate 645,504,074 of NC_141879.1, read as the reverse complement.
GAGGCTTAGCTGCAGCCCAGCACTCGCCTAAGTATGAACCACTTCTCGTGTCCCAAGGACGACGAGAGGCAGGTTGACTGCCACCTTCCCCTTCGGAGCTGCACCACAAAGTTATTTCGAGTGAAGATCAAATCCAACTCGACGGGTCATCCACAAAGAGATTCAACGACAAATCAAGTTCAAATAAAGCCTAAAATATCTGAGAGACCTCAGATCGAAGTACTCGAGCCCACAACTCGGCAGAGTTTAACTGTTACACTTCCACTCGGCATTCCGAGGAAAATTTAAGGCAGAGTTTAACGGATTTCAAAATACACTCGGTATCCCGAGGCAAGTTTTTTTTCATTCCTCAGGAGGAGGGGGACTGGCAGGAGCGACAAACTCATCCAAGTCGATCCCATCTGCGATGCGGGTAGCAGCAGCAATAAATGTCTCCATGAAGTCCTGGAAGTTGTGCTTCCGCATGTTGGCAACTTGGATGGCGGCCAGCTTCTCCTCCCGCGCCTCCTTGCAATGGACGCGGACCAGAGACAGAGCCACATCGGCACCACACCGAGCTGAAGACTTCTTCCACTCTTGCACTCGATCAGGGATTCCGTTGAGTCGAGTCATCAGAGACTCGAGATCGTTCTGGAGCGTGGACTCTGGCCAAAGCGTCAGGTCGATCCGCGTCATGGCGACCTTCAGTCGAGCCAAATAATCCACGACGCCGTCAACGCGGGATTCCAGTCGGAGCAGGTTCATGGCAGCTTCGTCTTGCACCGGAGAGTTGATTGGATCCAAACCTGTCTCGATCCGCCCGGTCTCCTCTTCGAAGTTCTGGCAAAGTTCTGCATGCACGGCCCAAGGATAAGTCAAATTTCATAAAACTGAGTCGACACAAAAAGAACCAGTCGGAACTGATTGTGCACCTTCGAGCTTGATGTACAACTTCTTGGCGAGGCTCCCCAAGTAGCTCTCCAGGTCGTTTCTCCCGCGAACGAGGCCTTCCAGCTTCTCGCTCAGGGTGAGGTTCTCCTTCTTCCAACGTGAACACTCCCTGTTGGCTTCATTCAGAGCGGTCTTGAGCTTGGTATACTCTTGTTCTAAGTGGTCGACCGAAGCTAGCTTCTGTGCGGCCAGAGCGGTCTTGTCATCAGCCTCCTTACGGGCAGCAGCCAAGTCCTGATCCTTCTTCGCCAGAGCTTCTTTCAGTTTTTCTGCAAAAAATGATGATTGAGTCGGAGAAAGCGAAAATACTCAAGCCTAAAAACTAACCAGTCGACAAAGGCGTCTTACCTGCGGCCCCGTCTCTGACCGTCTGCAGTTCTGTCCTGGCCAGCTCCAGATCAAGGTTCATTTGAATTCGGTGCTTCTCCAAGTCAGCCAAGCGGATCCCAAGATCACAAGATTTCTGAAGTCAAAGAGGAGGAGTTACAATTTCAGTAAAAAGAAAAAAGCAACAAAGGCAGTAAATACTAAGACTACGGTCGACTGCCAGCAGTCCACCATAGTCTCGGGGACTACACCCAGTGGGTGCACTTAGCGTGCCCCCACCGGTTCCTATCCCACTCGACCGTTCCCTAAAGTCGAGTCCAAGACAAGCTGCTTCCGAGCAGTTAAGAGACAATAACATAGTTTCTAAGACTACAGCCGAAGCAAAACATTCGACAGTAGCCTCGGGGGCTACACCCAGTGGGTGCACTCAGCGTGCCCCCACAGTAAAAAAAAGAGAAAAGACGTCGACTGCCCGCAGTCGACGAGGTTCCATTCGGCACGACCCGATCAGACAGAGCGAAGAAACTCAACTACGACTCAATTTAAAAAGACTACAGTCGACTGCCAGCAGTCGACCGTAGTCTCGGGGACTACACCCAGTGGGTGCACTTAGCATGCCCCCACTCGTCCAAGAATTGGCAAAAACACCCAGTGGGTGTACAAACTTAAAGATCTTCGGAAAAGAGATTCTTCAAAGAACATACCAAAACAGACCAAGTGTTGAAGTCGACTGACCTGGACATTGCTCTGAAGAGCCGAGCTTGCGTCGTAAGCCGCCTGGCAAGCCTCCCGAGCCACTTTTACCTGCTCCATCATGACTCCAGCCTGGCGTACGGCCTCCTTCGCAGCAGCCGCTTGATCCTCAGGGACGGGGTACGCAGCAAAAAGCGAAGACGGATCTGCAGTCGACGCTGAAGGCTGCACACTCGTCAAAGGAACGGCGAAAGTCACGGAAGCCCGAGTGGGTTCGCCATCATCCTGAACTGCAGCCTCAGGCGCGGGAGTGGATTGCGGAGCCTTGCCAGCCAACACCTTCTTCTTCCTCTTCACCTTCAGTGGTGTGTCGTCGTCGTCCGGGAGGTCGATAACATGAGGAAGAGCTGCAAGGAAGACATTCAATCGACCAACACCTTCTTCAGTCGACTCGTAAGCAGGACGGCAGTGATCGTACCAGGGTTGGAGGTGACAGCGTCCTCCATCTCTTGGTCGTCGTTCCTGGCGGAGACCTCAGAAGTTGCACCACTGCAAATCTCAAAAGTTAGTCAGTTGGCCCAGTGAATCGACCAAGGATCCGTCCACAGTCGACAAAGGAAAGCAAGTGTTGTTGTTACCCTGAAATGGTGGGAACATCTATCTTCATTTTGGGCAAGGCCTTGGGCGGCTTAGATGGCACCGTTCGTGGGTGCTTGGGAGCCTTCCCAGTCGGCGGAGGAGAAGAAGTCCGAGGGCGTTTCGACGACCGCCCAACAGGAGCGGCCGCCTTGCCACGTTCCTGCGCTGGATCGTGGGCGAGCTTGGACCGTCCCTCCGGGCGGGAGGGTTCAGCCTCCTCCTCCTCCTCACTGGAGAAGATGTCGTCGCCCTCCTCTCCCTCACCGTCGGACTCCCACTCGACCTGGTCGTCCCCGCTCTCGCCTCCGCTCCCCTCACCTTCCTCGGTCGGCCCTTGTGCCCCGCTGGGCGTCGAGTACATCTCAGTGGTAGCCTGGAGGACAACGGACAGGACGAAAGTCAGTCGACTTATACAAAGGAGACCAATACAGAAGGCTAGATATCCGACACAAAGACATACCTGATCCACTTCATATGAGTTGTCGAGTGGAATCACCCTTCTGGCTCCTCGGGGGTTGTCTTTGTTCCCCGTGATGCTTGACAGCCACCCCTCCAGCATCTCATCGGTGACCTCCTCCGGGTGGATCCGAGTGGTGTCGTCAAGGCCAGAATACAGCCACATCGGATGGTCTCGCGCCTGGAGCGGTTGGATGCGCCTCTGAAGAAAGACTTCTAACAGGTCCATCCCAGTCACCCCCTCACGGACAAGTTCAACCACTTGACCCGCCAATACCTTGACTTGGGCACTTTCCTCCGGCGTGACCTTCAGAGAGATAGGCTTCTCGGCTCGGTCGAGTGAAAAAGGAGGAAGACCGGTCGACTGCCCGGGGGTCGCCTGGTCCTGGCAGTAGAACCAGGTCGACTGCCAGCCACGGACCGACTCCGGGAAGGTGATAGAGGGGAAACAGCTCTTCCCCCTCGTCTGGATCGCCAAACCCCCGCACAACTGGATGACTTGCGTCTTCTCGTCACTCGACTTGGCCTTCTTCACCGACTGAGAGCGGCAAGTAAAGATATGCTTGAAAAGCCCCCAATGCGGACGGCAACCCAGGAAGGCCTCGCACATGGAAATGAACGCGGCAAGGTAGACTATGGAATTGGGGGTAAAGTGATGGAGCTGCGCTCCGAAGAAATTCAAGAAGCTCCGGAAGAATGGATGGGGAGGCAGAGAAAACCCTCGGTCGATGTGGGTGGCGAGGAGCACGCACTCACCATCGCGGGGTTGCGGCTCAATCTCCCTCCCCGGAAGACGCGCGGCCTCGTGGGGAATGGCTCCTCCCTCGACCATGTCGTCGAGATCTTCCTGCCGGAGCACCGATGGCATCCAATCGCCCTGAATCCAACCCTTGGGCAGGGTGGTCCGGGAGGAAGATCCACCTCGCGAAGACTTCTTCCCTTTCCCCGCCGCCGCCGCCTTCTTCGCGCGCTCCAAAGCAGTGGTCTTGCCCTTCACCATCGTCGCCGGCGAGGTCTCGCACGGGCTAACGGCGCTAGGGTACGGCCGAGGGTCGCAGGAGAGCTGGCGAAGGGAGAGAGGAAGAAATAAAGAAGGAAGCAGAAGAGAAGCGCGCGGCTTGGAAACCCCGAGCCGGCAACTTATAAGGGGCTGCTCCCGAGTGACTGACCGGTAGGCCCAGGCAGCCCAGTCAAATCCCGCAACAGACGCGCGCGCAGTACGTGGCGAAAAAGGCGACGCGAGGATCGAGGAGTTTCCGCTTTTTTCACTTCCGATTACTGCGGCTACTCCCGTCCCGCGCGCTTCCCAAAATCCAAATCTCGTGAGATCCGCGGGCCGCAGAACCGCTTGCCAAAAACAGAAGACCCCGATCGCGCCGGCACTCGGTATGGCACAAACAAAGGAATTCACTCGACGGAAGGCCTGGAATGGATCAAGGCGACTGAAAAAGGTTGGCAACGTCATCCGTGACTATTGTCCCGAAACAAGGCGCTCACATAGCCCGAAGAACCAGTCGGAAAGATCTCCAACTCTTTCCCCACTCTAACCTCGATCCATTCGGGGGCTAATGATGAAGACATGTACCTAGGGTAGGGACACGGACCTGACCAAAAGAGTCCTACCCAAGGACATCCCTAGAAGAAATCACCCATCAATCGAACTGAAGGTACTTCACTCGACCAAGAAGCTACCACTCGACCATGAAGCTATTCACTCGACTGCCAGGAGATCTACAGTCACTCCGTAGGCAAACGGTCAGCTGTTAAGTAGTCTTCATGGTCATTACATCACTTTATTAGAGACGTTACCAGTAACGCCCCATCTTAAATGTACTTTAAAACCCTGCATTACTGAGGGCAGGAGGGGGTCGGCGAACTCTATATAAGCCACCCCCCTCCTTAGTAGGAAGGGTTCGCACCCCTGTAATTCATACACGCATAATCCAGTCGACCGCCTCTGGACTCCGAGACGTAGGGCTATTACTTCCTCTGAGAAGGGCCTGAACTCGTAAACCTCGCGTGTAACAACTTCCCAATAGCTAGGATCTCGCCTCTCCATACTCACCCCCCTACATCACTGTCAGAGTTAGAACCACGACATCCCCCGCTAGCTCCACCGCCGCTGACGACCCACCGCACCTTCCCCCGCTCCATCGCCACTGACGAGCACCCCCCGCACCCTCCCCCGCTCCACCGCCGCCGAAGAGCACCCCCCGCACCCTCCCCCCGCTCTGGTCAAATTATGTATGCAAGAACAAACCTTTAAACAATTACTAACATTCTTAACAAAAATTATTTATAACATCACCACAAATAATCTTAACTTGGTTTACCCACTAAACTAGTTTCAATCATTCTATAAATCAGGCATAATAACTAACAAATATTTATCAGAATACAAATACACAATAATTATTTAAATGCATGGATTACTGTTTCATATTCATATTCATTTATTAAAAAATAAAAAATAAATATACTAATGGCGCACCGGCCTGGTGGTGCGCCATTGCTATGTAAAAAAAGATTTCTAATGGCGCACAGGCGGTGGGTGCGCCATTGCTATCTAAAACACGATTTCTAATGACGCACCGACGGGTGGTGCGCCATTAGTAAGCTTCCCCCCTATAGCTAAGTCCTCCCTCTCCCTCGCCAGATCCCATTCGTCCCTCTCTCCCTCGCCAGACCCACGACGCCGCCGCCCCGACCCCCGCCGGACTCCACCCCCGCCGCCCCCACGCCCCCGCGTCCCCACCCCCGCCGCCCCCGCGCCCCCACCCCTGCCGGACTCCACCCCCGCCGCCCCCGCACCCCCACCCCCGCCGCCCTGACCCTCAACGTCTTCGCCTTCCTCCTCGCCGTCGGCGCCGAGCAGCGACGCAACACCGTACGCCCCCCCGACCGTCCTCCTCCTCCTCCCCTTGCCCCCCGCCTGCGCCGGGGCCGACGGCCCCTTCTCTGTCTCGCAGGGCAAGGTCTCCGATGCCTCTACGAGACCGACGCCTCACCGTCGATCCGCGTCACCTCGTCAACCCTGGCCCCGCACGAGCTCGCCATCGTCTTCCTCTCGGTGAGCTGCACCGGTTCCCCTCCCCCCTTTTTGTTAACTAAACATTGTCAGGTTTAGGTTCTGTTAACTGAAAAAGTTTAGATTCAGAAACATTGTTGGACTGATAGGAAGTTTGTTGAACAGAGCAATCTACACCTGTAATTTCTACTGTTATGCCTTTGTTACTCCAGTCAAAATTTCAGTCAAAATTTTCCTGTCAAAATTTTCAGTCAAGCACAACTGATCATGTAACTTGAGACCTTGCCCTGCGGCATTATAATGTTTGATGCCTGCATCAACACTTCTCTGTACTGCATGCGGTTGTTATAGTTGAGGGTCAAAAGTAGGGGTTAGCTTTAACATGATTCGCTAGTGCTTTCATCACAGAACACATTCTTTGAAAAGGGGATATTCTGAAGTCGATGCTTTCTTGGGATGGGAATAATAGTCTGAAATACACCTGATGTAAACCTTTGTTGATTGTGATCTCTGCACATGTTCAATGTCTATGTTGTTGTGCGACTCTTATGTGTGTCTATGTCGATGAGCTTGTGTTATGCACTTCTGCGTTTGACAAGTAATGACTTGCAAAGATGATGACCATCTTGCTAGTTTGCTGGGTTTTGTCTCCGACCATTATGTCGTGATGAATTTGCAGGTACCCCGAGAGGCCTTGAGTTTGCCGGAATGTCGATTAACTTCCGTTCCGGCAAATTCGGTACTTCATATGTCCTATTTTCAGCAAAGATGCTGAAATTTTCCGTGAATTTTAGCATGACTTTGCTAAAAATAGGACATATGGGGTACTTGCGACTAATGCATGGGCCGGGGTATCTTAGTACTTAATTAAGTAGGATCAACTGCCCATTTATTCTTGCTGCATTAAACCATAGGTTTTAGGGTGCCTCGGTGTCGATAGGAACCTAAATGATGAAAGATTAGGCTTTTAGGGTGCCTCGGCGTCGACAAACCCTAAATGATAAAAGCTTGGCTTTTAGGGTGCCTCGGTGTCGATAAGAACCTAAATGATGAAAGCTTAGGCATTTAGGGTGCCTCGGCATCGACAAACCCTAAATGATAAAAGCTTAGCTTTTAGGATGCCTCGGTGTCGACAAATCCTAAATGATGTAGTTTTGAATTATGAACGTAGGATATGTCGTCATCGAACGATGAAAGTCTCCCGGGGGAGTGCGACTGGTGCCACGACGATCGAGGTCTGTGCGACATGTCTCACCTAGACGATGATCGGCGCTTCAGCATTAAGCTCGAGGAGACCTTTGAAGTTGAAACGGTACACAACGATGACAAGTGTTATTTTCATAATTAAGCATGACTTCAACTATTTCAACATGTAATTTTCATCTTTTACAATTTGAGTATAGCTTATCCCATGCCATGCAAGACGCTATGTCTTGGAGAGGATGGATTTTGAAGACCATGAAATTTCTGAAACAAAGAAAATTCACCTAAGGACTCATGACGATGTGGACTTTGAAGTAAATCTATATAATTCTGAGAGCGTAACCCATTTTGGTTGCAAAAATTGGGAAGCATTTTGCAAGATGTATGGTTTTGATGAGGGTATGCTTATCACCATGGATCTTGGTAATCCTGACATCAACCAAGACAATATGGACATTTGGGTCCTTGTTGATACGCCTCCAGTTCTACCGCTATGTGAGTTTCTCAAACATAGTTATTAGCTAATTTATATTGTTTATTTCAAAATAGTTGACAACTTATTTCCATTGACAGCTTATTTTTATTGTTCAAAGAATGTGCGAGAGATGGTAGACAAAACCCACTACACCGATGGCTCTGAATTAACAACTTACAAGGAGAAAAATCATCTGGTCGGATTTTGTACTGACATTGAGAATTACAATATCCACAATCAAACTCCTCAACATTATGGTAAATACGTGCCACTAGTGCATGTGTTAAACTACGGTGACTACCATGGAGATACCCTGGTAAGATTTTTACTATTACGACATCCGTGCATCTTTTGCATACTTCTAAAACTAATACATCATTGCTAACTATGAAGTTATTACTATGTTTTTCAACAGATAATCCCAGAGAATTGTGTGCCCCATTTGATGTATAAGAAAGGTAGTCTTAATGTTTTGAACATACAGCCAGGTCATCCTACGAATCTCAACTGTCCATACGAGATTTTTAAAAGAAGTGGAGACATGAAAATCAAAGGATGGAAAAAATGTATGGACAGTCGTAAGGAGGTTCTTGGAAGCAAAAGGAAGCGAAGCGTAAGAATTGGAGACAGGATGTTCTCCATTCTCCATAATGGAGAGTCAGGGTCTATATTGTTTTATGCTATTTTAGCTTAAATAGGGTATTTAGGTCCTGCTTAATACTGATGATCATGTGCTAAGAACAATTAAGTAGGGTTGGTTCGATGACTATCAAGATGATAATCGTATGACTTGTTATTAATAACGAGTAGAAGTTGTATGATGATGATTAGTAGGACTTGTTAGGATTAATATTACTTCCGACAAACTCGCTACTCGCGGTCTCGAGACTTGTAATGTTCTATCTTTGTTCGGTCTTTTGAATTCGGAGACTAATATGATGAATTGTATTCGGAGACTAATATGATGAATTGTATTCGGAGACTAATCTTCTATTGTATTCGATGAATCTGCTTTTGTTGTGGGGTGCTGTCTATATTCTGTCCAATAATATATTTTGTAACCTGTGCAAAATTCAGAAAAGTAAAAAAAACCCTAATATTCATACTAATGGCGCATCACCCAACAATGCGCCATTAGTATGCCAGATACTAATGGCGCATGGTGTTCTATACTAATGGCGCACTGCGTGATGCGCCATTAGTATATCAGATACTAATGTCGCACCGGTGGTGCGCCATTAGTAAGAAATACTAGTGGCGTGATACTAATGGCGCACCAGTAGTGCGCCATTAGTAGGCAAAACTGGTGCGTCATTAGTAGCCCTTTTTCTAGTAGTGGTAGTTTAGGCGTAGTTTGTATATTTCCGTGTTTTTTATACAAATTTCAATGAAGTTTCGCCGAGTTCGCGAGTTTGTGTATATTCGTACAAAACATCGCCGAATCCGGGCCGACCTGTGGGCCGACGACTGGGAACGAGATCGCCCCCACACGTCAATCTAGCGCCGACTCGCCCCCAGGCGGCTCTTTTTCGACACCCTGTGAGCCGAACGGCTCGAGATGCTCTTAGGTATGGACGAGGCATCTGTTTTACTTACTTTTAGTTTTACTTACTTTTACTAAATGACGCTTTTTAAAACTTAATTCGATCATTGACCCCTCAAAAACTTATATGTGAATCCGATACACGCCAAACCGTTTAACTACATGAAGTGTATGGATAACTTTAAACAGTTTGAAGCATCCTTCAAACCACTAGGCCTTGTACAATGCAAGGTACTTAGAAGAGATATTTAGAAAAGTAAATTTTGGAAAAATAAATTAGAAAAATTCGATTTATTTTTCTAAGCACTTAGCATTGTACAAGGCCTAGGAAACTCGTCTCGTACATACTGGTCTAGTAGTCGCGTCAAACCGTAATTACATTCATACACCTAATCTAGCTAAATGTTTTTGGACTCCACTACAAATCTGGCGTTAGATTTTTTATCATGGTAAATCAAACTTTTTTATGACAATTTGTGTTTGCCGCGGATGGCAAGTTTAGTTCACAAGCATGGCTCTGCCTCTCTTCATTTTTTTGCCAGAAATTTATGTGCTCGTAAACTAAATTTGTCATACTCAAGCTAACAAAATTGCCATAAAATATGTTCGATTTGCCATGCTTAACAATCTGACGTCGGCTTTTTAGCATTACCGATGTTTTTTTGCTACATCAAGTACATCGGTGTAGTCAAACGGTCTGCCGTATATAGGGGGCCACATTCGCAAATAAGTTTTCCGAGTGATGAATGGATTGATTGAGTTTTTGAAGGGGTCATTTAGTTCAAATAATATGAGGCATCTACAAGATCACATCAATCAATATCATTGGTTAATTTGCTTTGAAAAACTTGGGCATCAAAACTGAAACATGGGCAGTCAGAGCATCTACCATCGGCCTAGGCTAATTACACCCCCTATATGTCTTGTCTAGGCGTGTCCGCCTCAAAACATCCTTTGTCAGCGCATGCAGCCATGTCTCCAGTTGTTTTTCCTATACGTCCGGTAACATGTACTTCCTCCGTTCTGAATTACTTGTCTTGGATTTGCCTAGATACGGATGTATCTAGATTCATTTTAGTGCTAGATATCTCTGTATCTAGACAAATCTAAGACAAGTAATTCGGAACGGAGGGAGTATATGATTAGTGAGGATGGAGAAAGAAAAAAAGAATAAAAAAGGTATGTATGTCATTGATTTTTTTTTTTTTACAATATCCCCCCCCCCCCCCCCCCCCCTCACTAAAATAATTTCTACTCCCTTTGTTCATTTTTATAAGACCTTAAAAACATTTCAGACAGTGTATAAAACAGCCCATTTTAAGTTGTCTGAAATGACTTACAAAAGTGAACGTAAGGAGTAGCACTAATCAATATACTTGTTCCCAGAAAATAGGAAAAGGGAAATGGGCCGCCCCGCAGGCGCCCTAAGTGAGAGTGCTGTAGGCCTTTTCCTCCTATTAGATGCCTAGAGAATCAAAGGAGCTCCTATTAGACGCTCACTAGGTCAAATAGCACCGTGACGCACAAGGCGCTTCAGCTTGGCCCGGCTCATGTTGCAGCGGACACTGTAGCAATTCACGGCTAATCTAGCTGTTTGATTTGCTGTAGAGTTCCATACGGTAGCGACTGATGACTGAAGCGCTCGGTATTTAGTACTCCCTCCATTTTTTTTTTGCGGGGAGTACTCCCTCCGTTTGACTAAACCAATATAGTGACTGATACACAGAAGCGCTCGGTTTTTAGTACTCCCTCCATTTGACCAAAACCAGGACACCGACTGATAAACTGAAGCACTCGGTTTTTAGTACTCCCTCTGTTTGACCCAAACCACGACAGTGACTGATACACCGAAGCGCTCAGTTTTTAGTACTCCCTCCATTTGAACTAAACCAAGACAAGAATATTGGCATGGAGAGAGTAGTTTTTTTCAGTTTAAATATTTTTTTCAAAAAATGCATACCTTTGAAAGAGTGAACAATTTTTGTAATTTCTAGACTTTTTTATAAAACTCGAACAGTTTTTGAGAAGCAGGAACAAAATTAATTCCCCAACATGTTTCGAATTTGCAAAGAAATTTTGAAAACATATTTTTTCTCAATTGGTGAACAAAATGCTTTGAAATTCCTGATATTTTTTTAAAAAATTATGAATAAATATAGAAAATACAAAACAAAATCTAAAAGAATTAAGGAAATGGAATTCCAAACTTTTTCCGAATTTCTGAACAGTTTTGTAAATAAGAGAATAATTTTTTGAATTTATAAAAAATTCGAATTTAAAAATATTTTTATATTTTCGTACATATTTCAAGATTCTTGAAAAATTCTAAAACTTGATTTTTAAACCTTTAACAAATTTAGAAAAGAATGCAAGCATCTTAAAATTGTGAACAGTTTTTTGCAAAACAAAAATAAACATGAGAGGTGAAAAGGAAAGAAAGGAAAAAAAAAGAAACAGAAGGAAAACAGAAAGAACAGAAGATAAAAAGAAGATAATGGCCGGCGCAGTCAGGACTGAAGAGCACCCCTATGAGAAGCCCGAACTTTGAGTCGCGATGAGTTGCACATAGGTTTTTCCAAGGATTAGCAAGATCATTAATTAAGGGATACCCTTTCTAAAGGTCACTCTCACTTTCTCATAGGTTGACAAGTGATGCACTACCTGGTAGTTTCCCTTTTTTTTTACGTCCATACGTTTATTCAAAACATTTATCTATTACACCGTGCATCAAAATTCTGAACCGTTTTCACCGTTGAATATCTCATATTGAGATCTTCAAAATTAGGTTCCATGTTAATAGGTTTGAATGAACATTTTTTTCATGAAAACCCTGAAAATATTGTGAGAGAAAAATCTGAGTCAAAAGCATGTCCCCCCTCCCTTTTCGAGAGGCATAGCTGTGCACCTCGCGGAAGCAAATCTCTGCCTCCACGAGAAGAAAATTTGTGCTTCTAATGGAAGCAAAAAAAAATCTTTTCCGAGGGGCACGGTTGTGCTTCTCGCGGAAGCAAATTTGTACCTCCACGAGAAGCAAATATGTGCCTCCTGTCGAAGAAACAAAAGAAAAACACATTCTCTTTCACTCTTCCGAAAGACACAGTTGTGCCTCTCGCGGAAGCGAATTTATGCCTACACAAGAAGAAATTTTGTGCCTCCCATGAAGGAAAAAACATATTTTTACCGAGAGCCAAATTTGTTGTGTCTTCTATGGAAGCAAAAAAATCATGTTTTTCTCCTTTTCAAAGAGGCACAGTTCACGGAAGTAAATATGTGCCTCTCATGAAAGAAAAGAAACACATTTCTTTCCTTTTTCGAGAGGCAAAATTGTGCTTCTCGCGGAAAACCAAATTGTGACTCCTGTGGAAGAAAAAACATTTTTTGACGCAACGTTTTTTCTCCAAAACTTGAAAAGGTGTAAAAAAAACTAAAAAAGGTGCTGAGGGAGCACCCAACATGCGACATGTGGCAGCAGCTGAGAGTGCACGACAAGCTTTTAGCCCACCAAATGACCGTTGAGGGGCTCTGCTACCTCTTGAGCACTGTGTTGGATTTCCTTGAAGAGAAAGGATGATGCAACAAAGTAGCATAAGTATTTCCCTCATTTTTTGAGAACAAAGGTATCAATCCAGTAGGAGGCTACGCGCGAGTCCCTCGTACCTGCACAAAGTAAATAACTCCTCGCAACCAACGCGATAAGGGGTTGTCAATCCCTTCATGGTCACTTACGAGAGTGAGATTTGATAGATATGATAAGATAATATTTTTGGTATTTTTATGATAAAGATGCAAAGTAAAATAAAAGCAAAGTAAAAATCAAAGAAAATAACTAAGTATTGGAAGATTAATATGATGAAGATAGACCCGGGGCCATAGGTTTCACTAGTGGCTTCTCTCAAGAGCATAAGTATTTTACGGTGGGTGAACGAATTACTGTTGAGCAATTGACAGAATTGAGCATAGTTATGAGAATATCTAGGTATGATCATGTATATAGGCATCACGTCCAAGACAAGTAGACCGACTCCTGCCTGCATCTACTACTATTACTCCACTCATCGACTGCTATCCAGCATGCATCTAGAGTATTAAGTTCATGAAAACAGAGTAACGCCTTAAGCAAGATGACATGATGTAGAGGGATAAATTCATGCAATATGATAAAAAAAAACCATCTTGTTATCCTCGATGGCAACAATACAATACGTGCCTTGCTGCCCCTACTGTCACTGGGAAAGGACACCGCAAGATTGAACCCAAAGCTAAGCACTTCTCCGATTGCAATAAAGATCAATCTAGTAGGCCAAACCAAACTGATAATTCGAAGAGACTTGCAAAGATAACCAATCATACATAAAAGAATTCAGAGAAGATTCAAATATTGTTCATAGATAATCTTGATCATAAACCCACAATTCATCGGTCTCAACAAACACACCGCAAAAAGAAGATTACATCGAATAGATCTCCACAAGAGAGGGGGAGAACATGGTATTGAGATCCAAAAAGAGAGAAGAAGCCATCTAGCTAATAACTATGGACCCGAAGGCCTGAGGTAAACTACTCACACTTCATCGGAGAGGCTATGGTGTTGATGTAGAAGCCCTCCGTGATAGATGCCCCCTCCGGCGGAGCTCCGGAACAGGCCCCAAGACGGGATCTCGTGGATACAGAAAGTTACAGCGGTGGAATTAGGGTTTTGGCTCCGTATCTAATCGTTTGGGGGTACGTAGGTATATATATAGGAGAAAGGAGTACGTCGGTGGAGCAACAGGGGGCCCATGAGGGTGGAGGGCGCGCCTGGGGGGTAGGCACGCCCCCTACCTCGTGGGCTCCTCCTTTATTTCTTGACGTAGGGTCCAAGTCTCCTGGATCATGTTCGGTGAGAAAATCACGTTCCCGAAGGTTTAATTCTGTTTGGACTCCGCTTGATATTCCTTTTCTTCGAAACCCTAAAATAGGCAAAAACAACAATTCTGGGTTGGGCCTCCGGTTAATAGGTTAGTCCCAAAAATAATATAAAAGTGGATAATAAAGCCCAATAATGTCCAAAATAGTAGATAATATAGCATGGAGCAACAAAAAATTATAGATATGTTGGAGACGTGTCAGGCTCCCGAAAGGGGTACCCCATGATTAGTTGCTCCCGGAAATCAGATAGTTATTCACTGATCTATGCACGGAATAGGGGTTCCCATCAAATAGGAGGACTCGGTTTGATAAGTTAGGAAGTGCGTGAGGTTTTTTTGGAAAAGGGGTGTAACCCCGGCCTCTGCATTAGAACGATGCATACGGCCACTGTAAGAACATGCGGTGCCCCCATGTTTGGTTTTGGTAATTGATGACAATCTCTATGGACTAATGGTTGCCTTGAGTTATATTTGAAGGTTTTGTCCATAGGCTTTTCTTGGAGTACATGTGTTGGTTTCAAGGAGAGTTTGTGTCGACCAAGGTGCTATTCAAGGAATTACCTAAAGGTTGGTCTTGTGAGAGGTTGATCAAGACTAAGTCAAAGAGTGAATCAAGTTGATCAACCCACAAAGCGTAGAAGATGTACCGAGAGGGATCAAGCGATCCCATGGTTGCGGTGTGCAAATTCAAGTGAAGCATCACAAAGAGATCAAATGCTTGAAGCTTGTCATCCATTATGGTGACAATGGACTTTTGAAGATGTGTGGAAGAGTGGCTCACCCATAGTGGAGTATGGGGGAGCAATCAACTAGTCTTCATCGAGCCAACGCAATCAAGAAAGGTGGTCCAACTTGAGGGAGTCAAGATCGTCATCATCTAGCTCAAGTGGACCATGTGCAAGGCAAAGGTTTGCCCTTGATAGGTTTTCTATTTTACCGGTCTCATGATGGTAGTTGGGAGACCGGGTTATAGGATCGATTGCCGTACTATCAAGGAGGGCTCTCGATGAATAGCTTGACCGTGTCATTCGTAGAGAGCTCAAACCATTGCATCCTTGCAGCATATTTCTTGGTTCTTGTTTGGTTCTCTTTGTGAGTCTTAGAGCTTATGGTCATATTGATGACAAGCTCGAGTTCATCGAAAACGGAGTTCACTCGCATCTTCTATGATGTTTTCGATGTTGGAGGTTATGCCCGTTCTTCTCTGTTGGAGGTTTCACTCCTCCATTTGTTAGGCATACCTCCCCTACCTCTTCTTACTAACCAGTCGCTGTTTTGATGCTCCTCGTCGTCTTGTTTCCAACAAGCTTGAGTTTGCTCTATTTGGAGCTCATATGCAGAAGTTGTGGCAGTTTAGGCTCTTTTGCATCCTCTGTTTTCTCTGTTGTGTTCTTGAAAGCCTCAAGCGATAGTACTGCTCTCTAGAGCGGTAGTACCGCTTGTAAGCAGCAGTACCGCGGCCCTGTGCTGCGCGTAGTACCGCTTCTTCTGGGGATGCGCCTTTTTCGTGTCGAGTTTCGCGGTAGTAGAGCGGTAGTACCTCTTATAAGCGGTATGCGGTACTACCTCTCCACCCGAGCGGTAGTACCTCTTATATGCGGTAAGCGGTACTACCTTTCCACCCGAGCTGTAGTACCTCTTATAAGCAGTAAGCAGTACTACCTCTTCCTAGAGCGGTACTACCTCTCTGGCAGATTTTCAGCTCGTGTTTTTCTCTTTCGTGTCGAGTTTCGCGGTAGTAGAGCGGTAGTACCTCTTATAAGCGGTAAGCGGTACTACCTCTCCACCCGAGTGGTAGTACCTCTTATATGCGGTAAGCGGTACTACCTCTCCACCCGAGCGGTAGTACCTCTTATAAGCAGTAAGCGGTACTACCTCTCCCTAGAGCGGTACTACCTCTCTAGCAGTTTTTCAGCTCATGTTTTTCTCTCTCATTGGGGTGTTTTGACCGTGCTAAGCGGTAGTACTGCTCGTGGAGCGGTAGTACCGCTCGTGTGCGGGCTGAGCACATAACGGTTGGATTCGGGAGGCCCTATAAAAGGGGGTCTTCTTCCCCAATGAACCTTATCTCTTGAGCTCGTGTTCTTCCCCCATTGTTGACCTTCTTCGAGCTTGCTAACTCTCAATCCCTCCATGGATTCTTGCTAGTTTTGAGGGAAAAAAGAGAGGAGATCTAGATCCACATTTCCACCAATCACTTTCTCCTCTATGTGAGGGGAACCCCTTGGATCTAGATCTTGGAGTTCTTGGTGTTCTCTTTCTTGTTCTTCCTCTCATTTTCCTCCCTAGCATTAGTTGCTTCGGTGGGATTTGAGAGAGAAGGACTCGGGCACTCCATGTGCCCTTGCCATTGCATTTGGTGCATCGGTTTGAGTTCTCCACGTGATACGTGGAAGTTACAAGTTGAGAAGCTTATTACTCTTGGGTGCTTGGTACCTTTGAGCTTGTTCCTCTTGGGTGCTTGGGAGCCCTAGACGGTTGTTGGTGTTCGGAGCTCAATCGTTGTGGTGCAAAGCTCCGGGCAAGCGTCGGGGTCTCCAATTAGGTTGTGGAGATCGCCCCGAGAAATTTGACTGGTTCGGTGACCGCCCCCAAGGGTTGTCAAAGTGTACGGGTTCGGTGACCGCCCCCAAGGGTTGCCATTTGTATGGGTTCGGTGACCGCCCTCAAGGGTCCCTTAGTGGAATCACGACATCTTGCATTGTGCGAGAGCGTGAGGAGATTACGGTGGCCCTAGTGGCTTCTTGGGGAGCATTGTGCCTCCACACCGCTCCAAATGGAAATTAGCATCCGCAAGGGTGTGAACTTAGGGATACATCATCGTCTCCTCGTGCCTCAGTTATCTCTTACTCGAGCCCTTTACTTATGCACTTTACTTTGTGATAGCCATATTGTTTCTTGTCATATATCTTGCTATCACATAGTTGCTTATCTTGCTTAGCATAAGTTGTTGGTGCACATAGGTGAGCCTAGTTGTTTTAGGTTTTGTGCTTGGCAAATTAACCTCTAGGTTTATTCCGCATTTGTTCAAGCCTAAACCGTAATTATTTTAAAACGCCTATTCACCCCCCTCTAGGTGACATCCATGATCTTTCAGCCACCTTTATTAGAAAGTAAATAAGTTCAACACAAGTCACAAGGTCTTAAACAAGCGAACCACAAAAATGCTCACGAAGAGTCGAGGATAAAAGCCACAACCGGCTGGCAAAAGAAAGATTGCCTATCCTATTACATGACGGCCATCCAAACCGGCTGAATATAGCCCGAGCTATCATCTCCCATCGGGTATATCCAGTAACCAAATGCTCCCTGGCCTCCGTCTGCGTGAGTAACGACCACATATGGATCAAAGTAGTGGCTCGGAATATAACCTGCAAAAAATGAGTAATTGTTGTTCTATTAAAAACCAAATCATTCCTGCAGTTCCAGACTGCCCAAAGTAAATCACATACTTCTGCGCGAATGTGTCTCGCTGTTTGGGATTCTATCCGTCCAGCCACATCCCAAATAACGTGTTGATATTATTCGGAGGAGTAATATTAAACGCAATATGAACAGTCCGCCATAGAACCTTAGCCATCGGACAGTCAAGAAAGAGGTGTTTGATGGTCAAATCACGATCACAAAAACTACATCTCGTGGAACCAGTCTAGTTGCGCTTTGTCAAATTGTCCTTAGTTAAAATGACTTGTTTGTGTACAAACCACATGAACACTTTAACTCTCAAAGGTACCTTGACATTCCAAATGTGCTTGGTAGTAGGAATAGAGCTAGAGTTAATCATATCTAAATACATAGATTTAACCGTGAACTTTCCGTTCCTGGCTAACTTCCATCGCAACGTGTCTGGCTGTTGAGAAAGCCGCACATCCATCAATCTTCTCACTAAATGGAGCCAGGCTTCCCAACGGGCTCCGACAAGTGTTCTCCTAAAGTGGATCTTGAGGGGAGTGGACTGAAGCACGGTAGCAACGAAAGCGTCTCTTCGTTGCACAATGCTATAAAGGGAAGGATACTGAAGCGCGAGAGGGGTTTCTCCTAGCCATGTGTCCTCCCAGAATCTCGCGGAAGTACCGTTTCCGACTATAAACTTTGTTATGTTGAAAAAGGCTGTTTTAACTCTCATCAACCTTTTCCAAAAAGGTGAGTCCGTCGGCCTCACTGTCACCTATGACAAAGTTTTGGAATGAAGGTACTTATTACGCAGAATTTGCGCCCACGTGGCGTCCAACTCTACAGATAACTTATACAGCCACTTGCTGAGAAGACATCTGTTTTTCACCTCAAGATTTTCGATACCTAGACCCCCTTGGTCTTTTGGTCAACAGATAATATCCCATTTAGTGAGTCTATACTTCTTTTTCAGGTCATCACTCTGCTAGAAAAAACGGGATCGATAGAAATCCAGTCTTTTCCTAACTCCAACTGGTATCTCGAAAAACGACAAAAGAAACATAGACATGCTCATGAGTACCGAATTAATTAGAATTAAACGGCCACCGTACGACATTAGCTTGCCCTTCCAGCAACTCAGTTTCTTTTCGAATCGATCCTCAATACACTTCCATTCTCTATTTGTTAGCTTACGATGGTGAATTGGTATACCCAAATACGTAAAAGGTAGATTTCCAAGTTCACACCCGAACAATTGCTTGTAAGCCTCTTGTTCCTCTTTGGCTATTTCAAAGCAGAACAATTCGCTCTTATGAAAGTTAATTTTTAACCCGGTCAATTGTTCGAATAATCATAACACCAGCTTCATGTTTCTCGCTTTTGCCAAGTCATGCTCCATAAAGATGATAGTATCATCAGCGTACTGTAGGATAGCCACCCCTCCATCAACTAGATGAGGTACCAGGCTACCTACTTGACCAGCATCCTTTGCCCTACCTATTAGAATGGTCAACATGTCAACTACAATGTTGAATAGAATAGGTGACATCGGATCTCCTTGTCCGAGGCCCTTGTGTGTCTGGAAATAATGACCTATGTCGTCATTCACTTTGATTCCAACACTCCCTTTTTGCCTCAAGGATTCAACCTGGTTCCTCCAAGCCGGGTCGAAGCCTTTCATACACAAAGCCTGTTGCAGAAAGGGCCATTTAACCTTATCATACGCTTTTTCGAAATCCACTTTGAAAACAACCCTGTCCAGCTTTTTCGTATGGATTTCATGGAGCGTTTCATGAAGGACCACAACCCCTTCTAGTATGTTTCTGTCTGGCATGAAAGCAGTTTGGGTCGGCTGCACCACAGAGTGCGCAATCTGTGTGAGTCTATTAGTCCCAACCTTAGTAAATTTTTTGAAACTCACGTTAAGAATATAGATAGGCCTAAACTGCTTAATTCTCACAGCCTCTGTCTTTTTCGGGAGCAAGGTTATTGTTCCAAAATTTAAATTAAACAACTGAAGCTGTCCGGAGAATAGATCATGGAACATCGGTAACAGATCTCCTTTAATAATGTGCCAACATTTCTTATAAAACTCCGCTAGAAATCCATCTGGCCCCGGAGCTTTATTATTCTTCATCTGCGAAATCGCATCAACCACCTCTTTCTCTGAGAATGGTGCAGTTAATACATCATTCTCATCAGCAGCCAGCTGAGGTACATCCTCAATCCTCGACTCATCCAAGGACACAAAATTATCCTTTGGAGGCCCAAACAGCTGGTTGTAATAATTTGTTATGTATAATTTTAAGTTCTCCTGCCCTAAGATCGTCCCTTCATCTTGCTCAAGCTGAAAGATTCTTTTCTTTCTATGCTTGCCATTAACGATCATATGAAAGAATTGAGTGTTAGCGTCCCCTTGGACGACTTTGCGAACCTTAGATCGCAAAGCCCACTTCAACTCCTCTTCCCGCAACAGCTCTTTCAATTGCATCTCCGCATCTATTTTGGCATGAAGCTCTGAGGATTGCAGAATCGTGGACTCGACTTTTACATATAGGGACTGGATAAGAGTAAGGAGCCTTTCCTTTTCAACCTTATAGATCCCTATGAGATGCTTAGCCCACCCTCGCAAGAAACTTCTCAAATTTCTAATCTTATTCTGCCATCTCTCCATAGACGACCTTCCTCCTGCATCTATCGCCCATTCCCTGGCTATCAGATCCAGGAAACCTTCTCTTTCAAACCATGCAAGTTGAAAGAGAAGGTATTTTTATTTCCCACATGCGTTGCCTCACCAGAGTCAACCAGCAGGGGGGTGTGGTCAGAGATACCGCGGGATAACGCTTGGACTGTAACCAGGGAGAATTTCTGTTCCCAGTCGATGCTCGCTAGGACTCGATCTAGCTTCTCATACATCGGATTTTGCAAGGTATTATCCCAAGTGAATTTTCTCCTCGAAAGCTCTATCTCTCTAAGATCCAAGATTTCAATGATGGTATTAAACATAAACGACCACCTGGCGTCGAAATTATCATTGTTCTTTTCTTCTCTCCTTCTAATGATGTTAAAATTGCCCCCAACCAGGATCGGTAGCTGTTCAGACCCGCAGATACGAACGAGATCCGCCAAAAAGTCTGGTTTTTAATTTCGGCTGTGTGGCCCCATACACCGCAACCAGTGCCCAATTAAAACCATCAGCTTTGGATCTGACCCGAAATTTGACCGCGAAGTCACCCATGACCACACTTCGTACTTCCAACGCATCACATCTCACCCCTAGTAGGATCCCCCTGATCTTCCTCTTGGGGGAAGGCAGTGCCAATCAAAATCGACACCTCCAGATAAAGTGCTCAGAAACTGAGGAGAGAAATTGTCCCTTCCAGTCTTGAAAAGGGCAATAAAATTAAGTCTATGTTCAATTGAAGCATCTGCTAGAAACCTTCTTTTAGCCAAGTCCACCAGACCTCTGCTATTCCAAAATATGCCTCTCATAGTTCATCATGGAATTTTTTGGTTGTTCGGACCCTAGCACTTCTACGCACCGCGGATGCAGGATATATCTTACGCCTCCACTTTCGCTTAGGCTTGTTCTGATCCTCTCCCCGGTCCTCACAACTGGGATCCTCAGAACTAACCTCCTGACCCTCTACCGGGACACTCTCCTCCAGAGGAGTACAACCATCGTCCTCCTCAGTCTCAGCAATAGATGGGGCAAGATCCGCACAAAACGTATCAAGCACCCTGACTCCCAAGGCGTCAATGTCAGAATCGTTCATAGGTTTAACCGCAGCTATGTTACGAATCAACTCTAAGGCACATTCCGCTTCCAGGTCCAAAATGTCATTAACAGATTTAGAAATTTCACTATCATTACTACCTAGTGAAACTCCTAACTCGTTTACATTGTGAATGATCTCATCATTAGAAAAATGCAAAATGGAATTGGAAGTGTTGACTGACATACCAGTGGTGACCTCCATGTCACGAAGCTTGGCCGCCCGCATGGCGCACCTCAGTTGCATATCATCAACGTTCGTCTGGTCCTGAAGGCGACAGCTCATCCGTCTGCCCTCAGATACAGGATCCGGAATACCGCCAAAGGCGATGACCTCCTCCCGGGTCACCCCGTTTGGGGTAAGGCTTCCTGCCCCACCCCAAACGCACGACCCAGCAAGAAAAGTCGGAGGTCCGCAGACAACCGCCGACGAGCGCGGCGCAAGCGGGGGCGGGGCCGCCTGCCCATGCTCCCCACCCGGAGACCCGCGAGGAGAAGAGAGGACAGGGGCCTCCTAGCCCCACACCCCTCCTGAACTGAGAGTCAGACTCGACTCGGGCCGAGAAACCAACCCAGCCGGCGTCAGGTGGTCACCCGACGCCGCAGGTTCGGCCACCCCAACCACCGCTGGAGAGGAAGGAACCGAGGCCTCCTGCCCAGGTCCCCCTCCCAAACCAGCCCTGTCACCGCCCGATGGCACCGTCACCAAGGCTGCCAGTCCCGACGAACTCCTCCCGAGCGTCGAACCAGCAGCAGAAGAAGGAGAACGGGAGGTCACCTGAAGACCATCCCTCTCCTCCAGAGATCTCGCAGCCTCGGCAGAGTCCAGTGGAGGTAACCCCTCGTCTATGTACGTACCCCTCGTCTCAGGCACGCCGCAACCTGGTGGGCCAACTATTGTAGCCGACCTTTTTCTTTTTAGTATTTCTCTATTTACAGCTCGGGTTTTTTGCGTGTGTCTTCTTTTCTCTGGGTTTTACTATTTGGGTGGTGTCTTCATGTGCTTTAGTTTTGTTTTTCTCTGGTTTTCTTATTTTCTTCACTGGGTTTCTTTGATTTTCCTTTTTTCTTTATCATTTGGTTTCTTTATTTTTTTCACCGGTTTTGATTTTTTTGTTTTAAGTTTATTTTCTTTTCTGCTATTTTCCTTTGTTTCTTCTTAGTTTTTCTATCGTTTCCATTATTTTGCATGGTTTTCTTTTCTCTTTCCTTTTTTTGTTTATTTTTTTGGCTTTCATTGTGTTTTTTCTTTCTCTTCTTTGTATAGAATATGAACAATTTTGTATACACGTTTAACATTTATTCAATTACATGAAACATGTTTTGTGTACACGTGAATATTTGTTCAAGTACATGAATAACAATTTTCTTCAACTATATATTTTGATGTGAACTTTTTTATACATATTTTACATTTTTTGTACTGATTAGGAACATGTATTTGCACATATCTAACATTTTTCGGATACATGATCAAGATAATTTAAAACATATATTTTTTATTTGTAATTTTTTCATGTTTATTGCACATGTTTTGCATGCGTCAGGAACAATTTTCACATACGCGTCTAATATTTTAAAAATATGTGATTAAATTTTTGAAACATACTTTCTTGAATATACCTCTTTCCATAAACATATATACCTTTTTATATACATCATGGTTTTTTATTTTTGTTTAACATTTTTAAGTACATAATTAACATTTTTATATACATATTTAACATTCTTTTAAATAAAAAATAGAAAACAAATCTAAAATATATGTTGTAATGTTCAACTTTTTGTATAGATGTTTTACATTTTTCATATACATTAGGAACATTTTTATATACATATTTAGAAAATTTCAAATACAAGATTAATATTTTTAAAATATATTTTGATGTCTAATTTTTCCTACACATATTCTTATATATTAAAAAAATCATTACACATTTAACATTTTCCAAATGCATGCTAAAGATTTTTAGAAAAATTATACAAAGTGTTTTTCGTAGTATATATATAATATTTGGATGTATAAACAGAAGTAAAAAAGCAATAAATGAAAACAAAAAACAGAAAATAAAAACAATGGAAAAAACGATTGATTTGAGGGCTGTGGCCTCCCACGCGCTGGGCCGAGCTAGTCTTGTACTCACTTTAGCCGTGGAAAACAAAAGCACGCCTCCTGGAGGCCTGGAGTAGTTCGGCATTTTTTATACGGCGCCCGTTGCACTGGTTTAAGGCATCAGCTCAAACGGGTGCACAACCCCACACCTGTTTTGATGCTGCATTGGCCGACCCATTTATTTATTTTTATTTTTCTGTTATTTTTTTTAAAAGGGTGTGGGATCGGGATTCGAACTTGAGACTTGTCTTTCATAGAGAACGACACTGGCCACTGTGACATCTGAATGCTTGTGCCCACTTACTTAGTTTTGTCCTTTTAATCTTTCTTCAGTTCACAGCCTGTTTTTCTTTTTTTATCTGGTTTTTTCTAGACTGGTTTTTGTTTGGTTTTTTGTTTTATTTATTTTCTGGTATTCTTTATTCTTTTCCTTTTCTTTACTTTTTTCCTTTTCTTCTTCCAAATGTATGAATTTTGTCCAATATCGATGAACTTTTTACAAAAACAATGAACTGTTTTTAAAATTTCTTTTGTTTAAATTTATGAAATATTATTTGATGATATTTTTAAAGTTTGTGATTTTTTTCTAAATTGATGAACTCTTTTGAAAAGGGATGAACTATTTTTTAAAATCGATGAACCATTCCCAAATTTATGAAATTTTTTCTTCAAAATGAATGAATTATTTTCAAATTGGTTAATTGTTTAAATTCATGAATATATTTTTCATAATCAATGATGTTTTTCAAATCCATAATTTTTTTAGAAATTCA
This sequence comes from Triticum urartu, assembly GCF_056163025.1. NCBI lineage: Eukaryota > Viridiplantae > Streptophyta > Magnoliopsida > Poales > Poaceae > Triticum > Triticum urartu. The sequence goes on along the minus strand of NC_141879.1, from coordinate 645,479,819 downwards.
TCATTTTTTTTCCAAATTGCTATTTTGTTTTCGAAATTTGAGTCCTTTTTTATTTTTACGAACTTCCTTTCTAATTTGTTAACTTTTTCGAATTCATGGTTTTTTAAAGTTTTTTTGTTTTTCCTTGCATTTTTTTCAAAAGTCAATGGTTGACTGGTCAACCATCGACCAGTTAACCGCCGTCAACGAAGTGAGTGCGTCCCGAGCGGCCAGCCTCTGTTGGGTCTGGCCCCGGGAGCCTTTGCGTGAGGGCCACATAGTAGATCAGGCACTAAAGGTGTTGGATAGGACCTCTTCGGGAGGACTGTCTCTCGATGTTTTTGTTGGGCCATGCTTACCCTAATTCTAGAGTGCTCATGGTCTAATCAATCATAGTAGCCCGATTTTCCCAGCGAAATAGGTACCCTTTAGGACGTTCGACCCATGTAGTGGGAAAATACAACCTAAGAAACCCAATGGAAACATACGGGATAACACAACAACCCAGTAGTGAGAAATGATAGGGGCATGTCGTCAAAATAACCCAGCGAGATGGTTGAATGAAACAATAGTAAATGAGATTGCCCACACCGCAGGCGTTGGATCCTCCCTGGCAAATCGAACTAAGACTGTCAAGCATGATTTATTTCGATGGGATCGAGACACTCTGAAAGGGCCAAAGAAGAGAATTAATAAGTTGAAAAAAGATATGAAGAGGCTAAGAAGATGATATCTGACAGGGGAAGTTCAACGTAAATTGAAGGAACTACAAATTCTTATCGAAAACTATCAGATCAAGAGGAGTTGATCTGGCTGCAATGTGGATGCGCTAACTGGCTTCTGCATGGTGATAGGAATACGTCATATTTTCATAAGTCGACTACCTGGAAAAAAAGAAACAATATAAAGAGACTACTTGATGATTCTGGTGTGTGGAAGGGGGAGTTGGATGATTTGAATAAATAATTAGTGGATATCTCAAAGACCTGTTTACAGCGCATGTGCACTTACCGGATGACAATGTCCTAAATAAAGTACAATGCCACGTCACTCAGGCGATAAATCTCTCCCTTATGGCTCCATACACAACAGATGAAGTAAGGAAGGCCCTTTTCTCTATTGATGATTTTAAATCTCCAGGTCCGGATGGGCTTCATGCAGTATTTTACAAGAGATTCTGATCGATGCTCGGTGATGATCTTCTACAGGAAGTTCTATGCACGGTTAATTCTAGGGTGATGCCCAAAGGGTGGAATGATACTATGACTGTTATGATCCCAAAGGCAAATAACCCAGAAAAAGCCACACAATATAGAGCTATTAGCTTAGGCAATGTTGTTTACATGGTAATTTCCAAATTGATTGGTGCTAGATTGTAAGTTTTGCTTCCAGAGATTATTAGTTCAGCCCAAAGTCCTATTGTCTCGGGGAGACTAATCATTGATCATGTGCTAACAACTTATGAAAGTTTGCATGCAATCAAACAAAAGAAAGTTGGGAAAGAAGGCAGGGGCCGTAAAGCTTGATATGCACAAAGCCTATGACAGAGTTGAGTGGATCTTCCTAGAAGCAATTATGTTGAAGCTTGGTTTTCATGTTGAGTGGGTCAAGATGATGATGTTGTGTGTGTTGTTGGCGGAATACAGAGTAAGATATAATTCGATGGAGAAGAACACGATCAAACCTTCTAGATGCTTGAGGCAAGGGGACCCACTTTCCCCATATCTATTCCTTTTTATGCATGAAGCGATTGACATCTATATTATCACATGCATGATGACCCACAAGTATAGGGGATCTATCGTAGTCCTTTCGATAAGTAAGAGTGTCGAACCCAACGAGGAGCAGAAGGAAACGACAAGCGGTTTTCAGCAAGGTATTCTCCGCAAGCACTGAAATTATCGGTAACAGATAGTTGTGTGATAAGATAATTCGTAAAGGGTAACAAAGTAACTAAGGTGAAGCAAGGTGGCCCAATCCTTTTTGTAGCAAAGGACAAGCCTGGACGAACTCTTATATAAAGCAAAGCGCTCCCGAGGACACATGGGAATTACTGTCAAGCTAGTTTTCATCATGCTCATATGATTCGCGTTCGTTACTTTGATATGTGGGTGGACGGGTGCTTGGGTGTTGTCCTTCCTGGACAAGCCTCCCACTTATGATTAACCCCCCTCGCAAGCATCTGCAACTACAAAAGAAGAATTAAGATAAATCTAACCATAACATGAATCATATGGATTGAAATCAGCCCCTTACGAAGCAACACATAACTAGGGTTTAAGCTTCTGTCACTCTAGCAACCCATCATCTACTTATTGTTGGGGAACGCAGTAATTTCAAAAAATTTCCTACGCACACGCAAGATCATGGTGATGCATAGCAACGAGAGGGGAGAGTGTTGTCTACATACCCTCGAATACCGTGAGCGGAAGCGTTATGACAACGCGGTTGATGTAGTCGTACGTGTTCACGATCGACCGATCCTAGTACAGAAAGCACGACACCTCCGCGATCTGCACACATTCGGCTCGGTGATGTCCCATGGACTCACGATCCAGCAGAGTGTCGAGGGAGAGCTTCGTCAGCATGACGGCGTGATGACGGTGATGATGATTCTACCGGAACAGGGCTTCGCCTAATAAGCACCACTACAATATGACCGAGGTGGATTATGGTGGAGGGGGGCACCACACACGGCTGGAAACAATCAATTTGTGTGTTCTAGGGTGCCCCTGCCCACGTATATAAAGGAGCAAGGGGGGATGCCTGTCGACCTTGGGGCGCGCCAAGGAGATGGAGGAGTCCTCCTAGTAGGAGTAGGACTCGCCCGTTCCTAGTTCAACTAGGAAGAAGGAGGGGGAAGGAAAGAGAGGGAGAGATGGAGGGAAAGAGGGGGCGTCGCCCCCCTCCTTGTCCAATTCGGACACCCAAGGGGGGGGGGACATCCCTATGGCCCCTCCTCTCTGTCTCACAAGGCCCATGTTGGCCCAGTAGTTCCCCCGGGGGTTCCGATAACCCCCCGGCACTCCGATAATTATCCCGTGACCCCCGGAACTCATCCGGTGTCCGAATATAGTCATCCAATATATCAATCTTTATGTATCGACCATTTCAAGACTCCTCGTCATGTCTGTGATCACATCCGAGACTCTGAACTATCTTCGGTACATCAAAACACATAAACTCATAATACCGATCGTCACCAAACGTTAAGCGTGCGGACCCTACGGGTTCGAGAACTATGTATACATGACCGAGACATGTCTCCGGTCAATAACCAATAGCGGAACTTGGGTGTTCATATTGGCTCCCACATATTCTACGAAGATCTTTATCGGTCAAACCGCATAACAATATACGTTGTTCCCTTTGTCATCGGTATGTTACTTGCCCGAGATTCGATCATCGGTATCTCAATACCTAGTTCAATCTCATTACCGGCAAGTCTCTTTACTCATTCTGTAATGCATTATCCTTCAACTAACTCACTAGTCACATTGCTTGCAAGGCTTATATTGATGTGCATTACCGAGAGGGCCCAGAGATACCTCTCTAACAATCGGAGTGACAAATCCTAATCTCGATCTATGCCAACTCAACAAACACCATCGGAGACACCTGTAGATCACCTTTATAATCACCCAGTTACGTTGTGATGTTTGGTAGCACACAAAGTGTTCCTCCGGTATTCGGGAGTTGCATGATCTCATAGTCATAGGAACATGTATAAGTTATGGAGAGAGCAATAGCAACAAACTAAACGATCATCGTGCTAATATAACAGATGGGTCAAGTAAATCACATCATTCTCTAATGATGTGATCCCGTTAATCAAATGACAACTCATGTCTATGGTTAGGAAACATAACCATCATTGATTCAACGAGCTAGTCAAGTAGAGGCATACTAGTGACACTCTGTTTGTCTGTGTATTCGCACATGTACTAAGTTTCCATTTAATACAATTCTAGCATGAATAACAAACATTTATCATGATATAAGGAAATATAAATAACAACTTTATTATTGCCTCTAGGGAATATTTCCTTCAGTCTCCCACTTGCACTAGAGTTAATAATCTAGATTACACTGCAATGATTCTAACACCCATGGAGTCTTGTGTTGGAAATATGCCCTAGAGGCAATAATAAAATGGTTATTATTATATTTCCTTGTTCATGATAACTGTCTATTGTTCATGCTATAATTGTGTTATCCGGAAATTGTAATACATGTGTGAATACATAGACCACAACACGTCCCTAGTGAGCCTCTAGTTGACTAGCTCGTTGATCAAAAGATAGTCATGGTTTCCTGACTATGGACATTAGATGTCATTGATAATGAGATCACATCATTAGGAGAATGATGTGATGGACAAGACCAATCCTAAGCATAGCATAAGATCGTGTAGTTCGTTTGCTAGAGCTTTTCCGAATGTCAAGTATCATTTCCTTAGACCATGAGATTGTGCAACTCCCGGATACCGTAGGAGTGCTTTGGGTGTGCCAAACGTCACAACGTAACTGGGTGACTATAAAGGTGCACTACAGGTATCTCCGAAAGTGTCTGTTGGGTTGGCACGAATCGAGACTGGGATTTCTCACTCCGCATTACGGAGAGGTATCTCTGGGCCCACTCGGTAATGCATCATCATATTGAGCTCAATGTGACCAAGTGGTTGATCACGAGATCATGCATTACGGTACGAGTAAAGTGACTTGCCGATAACGAGATTGAACGAGGTATTGGGATACCGACGATCGAATCTCGGGCGAGTAACGTACCGATTGACAAAGGGAATTGTATACGGGATTGATTGAATCCTCGACATCATGGTTCATCCGATGAGATCATCGAGGAGCATGTGGGAGCCAACATGGGTATCCAGATCCCGCTGTTGGTTATTGACCGGAGAGTCATCTCGGTCATGTCTGCGTGTCTCCCGAACCCGTAGGGTCTACACACTTAAGGTTCGGTGATGCTAGGGTTGTTGAGATATTAGTATGCGGTAACCTGAAAGTTGTTCGGAGTCCCGGATGAGATCTCGGACGTCACGAGGAGTTCCGGAATAGTCCGGAGGTGAAGAATTGTATATAGGAAGTCCAGTTTCCGCCACCGGGAAAGTTTCGGGGGTCACTCGTATTGTACCGGGACCATAGGAAGGGTCCCGGGGGTCCACCGGGTGGGGCCACCTATCTCGGAGGGTCCCATGGGCTGAAGTGGGAGGGGAACCAGCCCCTGATGGGCTGGTGCGCCCCCCTTGGGCCTCCCCCTGCGCCTAGGGTTGGAAACCCTAGGGGTGGGGGGCGCCCCACTTGGCTTGGGGGCCAAGCCACCCCCCTTGGCCGCCGCCCCCATCTAGATGGGATCTAGAGGGGCCGACGCCCCCCTGGACCCCTATATAAAGTGGGGGGAGGGAGGGCTGTGCACCCTAGCCCCTGGCGCCTCCCTCTCCCTCCCGTGACACCTCTCCCCCTTGTTAGAGCTTGGCGAAGCCCTGCCGAGATCCCGCTGCTTCCACCACCATGCCGTCGTGCTGCTGGATCTCCATCAATCTCTCCTTCCCCCTTGCTGGATCAAGAAGAAGGAAACATCTTCCCCAACCGTACGTGTGTTGAACGCGGAGGTGCCGTCCGTTCAGCGCTCGGTCATCGGTGATTTGGATCACGACGAGTACGACTCCATCAACCCCGTTTTCTTGAACGCTTCCGCTCGCGATCTACAAGGGTATGTAGATGCACTCCTTTCCTCTCGTTGCTAGAAGACTCCATAGATTGATCTTGGTGATGCGTAGAAAATTTTAAATTCTGCTACGTTCCCCAACAGTGGCATCATGAGCTAGGTCTATGCGTAGTTTCTATGCACGAGTAGAACACAAGTTGTTGTGGGCGTTGATTTTGCCAATTTACTTACCGTTACTAGTCTTATCTTGATTCGGCGGCATCGTGGGATGAAGCGGCCCGGACCGACCTTACACGTACGCTTACGTGAGACTGGTTCCACCGACTGACATGCACTAGTTGCATAAGGTGGCTAGCGGGTGTCTGTCTCTCCCACTTTAGTCGGATCGGATTTGATGAAAAGGGTCCTTATGACGGGTAAATAGAAATTGGCATATCACGTTGTGGTTTTGGCGCAGGTAAGAAACGTTCTTGCTAAGAAACCTATAGCAGCCACGTAAAAAAATTGCAACAACAATTAGAGGATGTCTAACTTGTTTTTGCAGCATGTGCCGTGTGATGTGATATGGCCAAAAGGATGTGATGAATGATATATGTGATGTATGAGATTGATCATGTTCTTGTAATAGGAATCACGACTTGCATGTCGATGAGTATGACAACCGGCAGGAGCCATAGGAGTTGTCTTAATTTATTTATGACCTGCGTGTCAATATATAACGTCATGTAATTACTTTAGTTTATTGCTAAACCGTTAGCCATAGTAGTAGAAGTAATAAATGATGAGACAACTTCATGAAGACATGATGATGGAGATCATGATGATGGAGATCATGGTGTCATGCCGGTGACGACGATGATCATGGCGCCCCAAAGATGGAGATCATAAGGAGCAAAGTGATATTGGCCATATCATGTCACTATTTGATTGCATGTGATGTTTATCATGTTTTACATCTTATTTGCTTAGAATGACGGTAGCTTAAATAAGATGATCCCTCGTAATAATTTCAAGAAAGTGTTCCCCCTAACTGTGCACCGTTGCGAATGTTCGTTGTTTCGAAGCACCACGTGATGATCGGGTGTGATAGATTCTAATGTTCGAATACAATGGGTGTAAGCCAGATTTACACATGCAATACACTTAGGTTGAGTTGACGAGCCTAGCATGTACAGACATGGCCTCGGAACACGGAAGACCGAAAGGTCGAGCATGAGTCGTATAGAAGATACGATTAACATGAAGATGTTCATCGATGTTGACTAGTCCGTCTCACGTGATGATCGGACACTGCCTAGTTGACTCGGATCATGTTTCACTTAGATGACTAGAGGGATGTCTATCTGAGTGGGAGTTCATTGAATAATTTGATTAGATGAACTTAATTATCATGAACTTAGTCTAAAATATTTACAATATGTCTTGTAGATCAAATGGCCCATGCTAATGTTGCCCTCAACTTCAACGCGTTCCTAGAGAAAACCAAGTTGAAAGATGATGGCAGCAACTATACGGACTGGGTCCGGAACCTGAGGATCATCCTCATAGCTGACAAGAAAGATTATGTCCTAGAAGCACCGCTAGGTGACGCACCCATCCCAGAGAACCAAGACGTTATGAACGCTTGGCAGCAGCGTGCTGATGATTACTCCCTCGTTCAGTGCGGCATGCTTTACAGCTTAGAACCGGGGCTCCAAAAGCGTTTTGAGCAACACGGAGCATATGAGATGTTCGAAGAGCTGAAAATGGTTTTCCAAGCTCATGCCCGGGTCGAGAGATATGAAGTCTCCGACAAGTTCTTCAGTTGTAAGATGGAGGAAAATAGTTCTGTCAGTGAGCACATACTCAAAATGTCTAGGTTGCACAATCGCTTGACTCAGCTGGGAGTTAATCTCCCGGATGACACGGTTATTGGTAGAATCCTTCAGTCGCTTCCACTGAGCTACAAGAGCTTTGTGATGAACTTCAATATGCAGGGGATGGAAAAGACCATTCCTGAGGTATATTCAATGCTGAAATCAGCGGAGGTGGAGATCAAAAAGGAACATCAAGTGTTGATGGTGAATAAAACCACTAAGTTTAAGAAAGGCATGGGTAAGAAGAACTTCAAGAAGGACGGCAAGGGGGTTGCCGTGCCCGGTAAGCAAGCTGCCGGGAAGAAGCCAAAGAATGGACCCAAGCCAGAGACTGAGTGTTTTTATTGCAAGGGAAGTGGTCACTGGAAGTGGAACTGCCCCAAATACTTAGCGGACAAGAAGGCCGGCAACACTAAAGGTATATGTGATATACATGTAATTGATGTGTACCTTACCAGTACTCGTAGTAGCTCCTGGGTATTTGATACCGGTGCAGTTGCTCACATTTGTAACTCAAAGCAGGAGCTGCGGAATAAGCGGAGACTGGCGAAGGACGAGGTGACGATGCACGTCAGGAATGGTTCCAAGGTCGATGTGATCGCCGTCGGCACGCTACCTCTACATTTACCTACAGGATTAGTTTTAAACCTCAATAATTGTTATTTAGTGCCAGCTTTGAGCATGAACATTGTATCAGGATCTCGTTTAATTCGAGATGGCTACTCATTTAAATCCAAGAATAATGGTTGTTCTATTTATATGAGAGATATGTTTTATGGTCATGCCCCGCTGGTGAATGGTTTATTCTTAATGAATCTCGAGCGTAATGTTACAGATATTCATAGTGTGAATACCAAAAGATGTAAGGTTGATAATGATAGTCCCACATACTTGTGGCACTGCCGCCTTGGTCACATAGGTGTCAAACGCATGAAGAAGCTCCATGCAGATGGACTTTTGGAGTCTCTTGATTACGGATCATTTGACACGTGCAAACCATGCCTCATGGGTAAAATGACCAAGACTCTGTTCTCAGGAACAATTGAGCGAGCAACCAACTTATGGGAAATCATACATACTGATGTGTGCGGTCCAATGAGTGTTGAGGCTCACGGTGGCTATCGTTATGTTCTCACCCTCACTGATGACTTGAGTAGATATGGGTATGTCTACTTAATGAAACACAAGTCTGAGACCTTTGAAAAGTTCAAGGAATTTCAGAGTGAGGTTGAGAATCAACGTGACAGGAAAATCAAGTTCTTGCGATCAGATCATGGGGGAGAATACTTGAGTCACGAATTTGGCACGCACTTAAGGAAATGTGGAATAGTTTCACAACTCACGCCGCCTGGAACACCTCAGCGTAATGGTGTGTCCGAACGTCGTAATCGCACTCTATTGGATATGGTGCGATCTATGATGTCTCTTACCGATCTACCGCTGTCATTTTGGGGCTATGCTTTAGAGACTGCCGCATTCACTTTAAATAGGGCTCCGTCGAAATCCGTTGAGACGACACCGTATGAATTATGGTTTGGGAAGAAACCTAAGCTGTCGCGTTTCTAAAAGTTTGGGGATGCGATGCTTATGTCAAGAAACTTCAACCTGAAAAGCTCGAACCCAAGTCGGAAAAATGCGTCTTCATAGGATACCCTAAAGAAACTATTGGGTATACCTTCTACCTCAGATCCGAAGGCAAGATCTTTGTTGCCAAGAATGGATCCTTTCTAGAGAAAGAGTTTCTCTCGAAAGAAGTGAGTGGGAGGAAAGTAGAACTTGATGAAGTATTACCTCTTGAACCGGAAAGTGGCGCAACTCAGGAAAATGTTCCTGAGGTGCCTGCACCGACTAGAGAGGAAGTTAATGATGATGATCATGAAACTTCAGATCAAGTTGCTACTGAACTTCGTAGGTCCACAAGGACACGTTCCACACCAGAGTGGTACGCCAACCCTGTCTTGGAAATCATGTTGTTAGACAACGGTGAACCTTCGAACTATGAGGAAGCGATGGCGGGCCCAGATTCCGACAAATGGCTAGAAGCCATGAAATCCGAGATAGGATCCATGTATGAAAATGAAGTATGGACTTTGACTGACTTGCCCGATGATCGGCGAGCCATAGAAAATAAATGGATCTTTAAAAAGAAGACAGACGCAGATGGTAATCTGACCATCTACAAGGCTCGACTCGTCGCTAAGGGTTATCGACAAGTTCAAGGGGTTGACTACGATGAGACTTTCTCACCCGTAGCGAAGCTGAAGTCCGTCCGAATCATGTTAGCAATTGCCGCATTCTATGATTATGAGATATGGCAAATGGACGTCAAAACGGCATTCCTTAACGGCTTTCTTAAGGAAGAATTGTATATGATGCAGCCGGAAGGTTTTGTCGATCCTAGGAATGCTAACAAGGTGTGCAAGCTCCAACGCTCAATCTATGGGCTGGTGCAAGCATCTCGGAGTTGGAACATTCGATTTGATGAGATGATCAAAGCGTTTGGGTTTACACAGACTTATGGAGAAGCCTATGTTTACAAGAAAGTGAGTGGGAGCTCCGTAGCATTTCTCATATTATATGTGGATGACATACTGTTGATGGGAAATGATATAGAATTCTTGAAAAGCATAAAGACCTACTTGAACAAGTGTTTTTCAATGAAGGACCTTGGAGAAGTTGCTTATATATTAGGCATCAAAATCTATAGAGATAGATCGAGTCGCCTCATTGGTCTTTCACAAAGTACGTACCTTGACAAGATATTAAAGAAGTTCAATATGGATCAGTCCAAGAAGGGGTTCTTGCCTATATTGCAAGGTGTGCAATTGAGCATGGCTCAATGCCCGACCACGGCAGAAGATAGAGAAAAGATGAGTGTCGTCCCCTATGCCTCGGCCATAGGGTCTATTATGTATGCCATGCTGTGTACCAGACCTGATGTAAACCTTGCCATAAGTTTGGTAGGAATGTACCAAAGTAATCCCGGCATGGAACACTGGACAACGGTCAAGAATATCCTGAAGTACCTGAAGAGGACTAAGGATATGTTTCTCGTTTATGGAGGTGACGAAGAGCTCGTCGTAAAGGGTTACGTCGATGCTAGCTTCGACACAAATCTGGAGGACTCTAAGTCACAAACGGATACGTGTATATTTTGAATGGTGGGGCAGTAAGCTGGTGCAGTTGCAAGCAAAGCGTTGTGGCGGGATCTACATGTGAAGCGGAGTACATGGCAGCCTCGGAGGCAGCACAAGAAGCAATCTGGGTGAAGGAGTTCATTACCGACCTAGGAGTCATTCCCAATGCGTCGGGCCCGATGACTCTCTTCTGTGACAACACTGGAGCTATTGCCCTTGCCAAGGAGCCCAGGTTTCACAGGAAGACCAGGCATATCAAGCGTCGCTTCAACTCCATTCGTGAAAGTGTTCAAAATGGAGACATAGATATTTGTAAAGTACATACGGACCTGAATGTAGTAGATCCGTTGACTAAACCTCTCCCTAGAGCAAAACATGATCAACACCAGAACTCTATGGGTGTTCGATTCACCACAATGTAACTAGAGTATTGACTCTAGTGCAAGTGGGAGACTGTTGGAAATATTCCCTAGAGGCAATAATAAAATGGTTATTATTATATTTCCTTGTTAATGATAATTGTCTATTGTTCATGCTATAATTGTGTTATCCAAAAATCGTAATACATGTGTGAATACATAGACCACAACACGTCCGTAGTGAGACTCTAGTTGACTAGCTCGTTGATCAAAAGATAGTCATGGTTTCCTGACTATGGACATTAGATGTCATTGATAACGGGATCACATCATTAGGAGAATGATGTGATGGACAAGACCCAATCCTAAGCATAGCACAAGATCATGTAGTTTGTTTGCTAGAGCTTTTCCGAATGTTAAGTATCATTTCCTTAGACCATGAGATTGTGCAACTCCCGGATACCGTAGGAGTGCTTTGGGTGTGCCAAACGTCACAACGTAACCGGGTGACTATAAAGGTGCACTACGGGTATCTCCGAAAGTGTCTGTTGGGTTGGCACGAATCGAGACTGGGATTTGTCACTCCGCATGACAGAGAGGTATCTCTGGGCCCACTCGGTAATGCATCATCATAATGAGCTCAATGTGACCAAGTGGTTGATCACGGGATCATGCATTACGGTACGAGTAAAGTGACTTGCCGGTAACGAGATTGAACGAGGTATTGGGATACCGACGATCGAATCTCGGGCGAGTAACGTACCGATTGACAAAGGGAATTGTATACGGGATTGATTGAATCCTCGACATCGTGGTTCATCCGATGAGATCATCGAGGAGCATGTGGGAGCCAACATGGGTATCCAGATCCCGCTGTTGGTTATTGACCGGAGAGTCGTCCTGGTCATGTCTGCGTGTCTCCCGAACCCGTAGGGTCTACACACTTAAGGTTCGGTGACGCTAGGGTTGTTGAGATATTAGTATGCGGTAACCTGAAACATGTCCGAAGTCCCGGATGAGATCCCGGACGTCACGAGGAGTTCCGGAATGGTCTGAGGTGAAGAATTGTATATAGGAAGTCCAGTTTCCGCCACCGGGAAAGTTTCGGGGGTCACCGGTATTGTACCGGGACCACCGGAAGGGTCCCGGGGGTCTACCGGGTGGGGCCACCTATCCCGGAGGGCCCCATGGGCTGAAGTGGGAGGGGAACCAGCCCCTGATAGGCTGGTGCGCCCCCCTTGGGCCTCCCCCTGCGCCTAGGGTTGGAAACCCTAGGGGTGGGGGGCGCCCCACTAGGCTTGGGGGGAAAGCCACCCCCCTTGGCCGCCGCCCCCCATCTAGATGGGATCTAGAGGGGCCGGCGCCCCCCTGGACCCCTATATAAAGTGGGGGGAGGGAGGGCTGTGCACCCTAGCCCCTGGCGCCTCCCTCTCCCTCCCGTGACACCTCTCCCCCTTGTTAGAGCTTGGCGAAGCCCTGCCGAGATCCCGCTGCTTCCACCACCATGCCGTCGTGCTGCTGGATCTCCATCAATCTCTCCTTCCCCCTTGCTGGATCAAGAAGAAGGAAACATCTTCCCCAACCGTACGTGTGTTGAACGCGGAGGTGCCGTCCGTTCGGCGCTCGGTCATCGGTGATTTGGATGACGACGAGTACGACTCCATCAACCCCGTTTTCTTGAACGCTTCCGCTCGCGATCTACAAGGGTATGTAGATGCACTCCTTTCCTCTCGTTGCTAGAAGACTCCATAGATTGATCTTGGTGATGCATAGAAAATTTTAAATTCTGCTATGTTCCCCAACATCTTGGTGCTGATCATGTTTTGCTCGTGAGAGAGGCTTAGTCAATGGGTCTGCAACATTCAGATCCATATGTATCTTGCAAATCTCTATGTCTCCCTCCTTGACTTGATCGCGGATGGAATTGAAGCATCTCTTGATGTGCTTGGTTCTCTTGTGAAATCTGGATTCCTTTGCCAAGGCAATTGTACCAGTATTGTCACAAAAGATTTTCATTGGACCCGATGCACTAGGTATGACACCTAGATCGGATATGAACTCCTTTATTCACTGCTTCCGAAGCAGCTATGTACTCCGCTTCACATGTAGATCCTGCCACGACGCTCTGCTTGGAACTACACCAACTGACAGCTCCACCATTTAATAAAAAGCACGTATCCGGTTTGTGACTTAGAGTCATCCGGATCAGTGTCAAAGCTTGCATTGACGTAACTATTTATGATGAGCTCTTTGTCACCTCCATATATGAGAAACATATCCTTAGTCCTTTTTAGGTATTTCAGGATGTTCTTGACCGCTATCCACTGATCCACTCCTGGATTACTTTGGTACCTCCCTGCTAAACTGATAGCAAGGCACACATCAGGTCTGTACACAACATTGCATACATGATAGAGCCTATGGCTGAAGCATAGGGAACACCTTTCATTTTCTCTCTATCTTCTGAAGTGGTCGGGCATTGAGTCTGACTCAATTTCACACCTTGTAACACAGGCAAGAACCCTTTCTTTGCTTGATCCATTTTGAACTTCTTCAAAACTTTATCAAGGTATGTGCTTTGTGAAAGTCCAATTAAGCGTCTTGATCTATCTCTATAGATCTTGATGCCCAATATATAAGCAGCGTCACCAAGGTCTTTCATTGAAAAATTCTTATTCAAGTATCCTTTTGTGCTATTCAGAAATTCAGTATCATTTTCGATCAAAAATATGCCATCTACATATAATATCAGAAATGCTACAGAGCTCCCACTCACTTTCTTGTAAATACAGGCTTTTCCAAAAGTCTGTATAAAACCATATGCTTTGATCATACTATGAAAGCGTATATTCCAACTCCGAGAGGCTTGCACCAGTCCATAAATGGATCGCTGGAGCTTGCACACTTTGTTAGTGATACGTCCATTTTGCATCATGCTTTTATATCGACATTTATTACATTATGGGCTGTTATTACGCATTATGTTACAATACTTATGCCTATTCTCTCTTATTTTACAAGGTTTACATAAAGAGGGAGAATGCCGGCAGCTGGGATTCTGGGCTGGAAAAGGAGCAAATATTTCTGCACAGCTCCAAAAGTCCTGAAACTTCACGGAAGATGTTTTCCAAATATATAAAAAATACTCAGCGAAAGAAACTCACCAGGGGGGCCACACCCTGCCCACGAGGGTGGGGGGCGCACCCCGCCCCCCACCCTCGTGGGCCCCCTGTTGGCCCTCCGGTGGCCATCTTCTGCTATATGGAGTCTTTCGATGGAAAAAAAATCATAAGACATCTTCTCGGACGAAACTCCGCCGCCACGAGGCGGAACCTTGGCGGAATCAATCTAGGGCTCTGGCGGAGCTGTTCTCCCGGGGAAACCTCCCTCCGGAGGGGGAAATCATCGCCATTGTCATCACCAACGCTCCTCTCATCAGGAGAGGGCAATCTCCATCAACATCTTCATCAGCACCATCTCATCTCAAAACCCTAGTTCATCTCTTGTATCCAATTCTTGTCTCCAAGTCCGGGATTGGTGATAGTAGGTTGCTAGTAGTGTTAATTACTCCTTGTAGTTGATGCTAGTTGGTTTAATTGGTGGAAGATCATATGTTCAGATCCTATATGCATATTAATACCCCTCTGATTATGAACATGTTTATGCTTTGTGAGTAGTTACTTTTGTTCCTGAGGACATGGGAGAAGTCTTGCTATTAGTAGTCATGTGAATTTGGTATTCATTCGATATTTTGATGAGATGTATGTTGTCTTTCCTCTAGTGGTGTTATGTGAACGTTGACTACATGACACTTCACCATTATTTGGGCCTAGAGGAAGGCATTGGGACATAATAAGTAGATGATGGGTTTCTAGAGTGCAGAAGCTTAAACCCTAGTTTATGCGTTGCTTTGTAAGGGGCTGATTTGGATCCATATGTTTCATGCTATGGTTAGGTTTACCTTAATACTTTTGCTGTATTTGCGGATTCTTGCAATAGAGGTTAATCATAAGTGGGATGCTTGTCCAAGTAAGGGCAGCACCCAAGCACCGGTCCACCCACATACCAAATTATCAAACTACCAAACGTGAATCATATGAACGTGATGAAAACTAGCTTGACGATATTCCCATGTGCTCGGGAGGGCTTTACATCTTATAAGAGTTTGTCCAGACTTGTACTTTGCTACAAAAAGGATTGGGCCACCTTGCTGCACTTTATTTACTTTTGTTACTTGTTGCTCGTTACAAATTATCCTATCACAAAACTATCTATTACCACTTATTTCAGTACTTGCAGAGAATACCTTGCTGGAAACCGCTTATCATTTCCTTCTGCTCCTCGTTGGGTTCGACACTCTTACTTATCGAAAGGACTACGATAGATCCCCTATACTTGTGGGTCATCAAGACTCTTTTCTGGCGCCCTTGCCGAGGAGTGAAGCGCCTTTGATAGGTGGAATTTGGTAAGGAAAAATTTATATAGTGTGCTGAAATTTACTGTCACTTGCCACCATGGAAAGTAATCCTCTGAGGGGCTTGTTCGGGGTATCTTCACCCCGACCAGTAGAGCAAACATTTTCTCCTCAACCTACTAAACCTACTGAAAATGAATATGAAAATGAAAATGCTTGCTTTGAAGTTCCTTCAGGTATGATAGAAAAACTACTAGCTAATCCTTTTCTAGGAGTTGGAACAAAACATCCTGATGAACATCTTATATATGTGGATCAAGTTTGTGGATTATTTAAGCTTGCAGGTGTACCCGGAGATGTTGTTAAGAAGAAGGTCTTTCCCTTATCTTTGAGGGGAGATGCATCGACATGGTATAGGCTATGTGATGATATGAGGTCTTGGAATTACAAACGATTGAAATTGGAATTTCATCAGAAGTTTTATCCTATGCATCTTGTTCATCTTTATTGCAATTATATATATAAATTTTGGCCTCGCGAAGGATAAAGCATCGCTCAAGCTTGGGGGAGGCTTAAATCAATGTTATATTCATGCCCCAATCATGAGCTCTCAAGAGAAATGATTATTCAAAAATTTTATGCTTGGCTTTCTGGTAACAATCGCACCATGCTTGATACTTCTTGGGCTGGCTCTTTTATGAT
This sequence comes from Triticum urartu, assembly GCF_056163025.1. Classification (NCBI taxonomy): domain Eukaryota; kingdom Viridiplantae; phylum Streptophyta; class Magnoliopsida; order Poales; family Poaceae; genus Triticum; species Triticum urartu. The sequence continues at coordinate 645,463,687 of NC_141879.1, read as the reverse complement.
GAAGACTATTGAATTCAAATGGGATTTATTGGAAAGAATTAAACGCAACTCTGAAGATTGGGACCTCGACAATGGTAAGGAGTCAGGTATAACACCTAGTTTTGATTGTGTTAAATCTTTTATGGATACCAATATTTTTCATAAATTTAGCACTAAATATGGACTTGACTCTGAGACAGTAGCTTCTTTCTGTGAATCTTTTGCTACTTATGTTGATCTCCCCAAGGAGAAGTGGTTTAAATATCATCCTCCCATAGAAGTAAAAGTAGCTGCACCCATTAAAGTTGAAGAAAAGACTATTACTTATAATGATCCTATTGTTCCTACTTCTTATGTTGAGAAACCACCTTTCCCTGTTAGGATAAAGGATCATGCTAAAGCTTCAACTGCGGTTTGTAAAAGCAATATTAAAACATATACACCTCCTGAGCAAGTTAAAGTTTAACCTAATATTGCTATTGTTAAAGATCACTTGTCTGATAATATTGATGGGCATGTTATTTATTTCTGTAATGAAACTGCTAGAATTGCTAAACCCCGTGATAAAGATAAACCTAGACCTGTAGTAGGCATGCCTGTTATTTCTGTTAAAATAGGAGATCATTGTTATCATGGCTTATGTGATATGGGTGCTAGTGTTAGTGCAATACCTTATTCCTTATACAAAGAAGTTATGCATGATATTGCACCTGCTGAGATGGAAGATATTGATGTCACAATTAAACTTGCCAATAGAGATACTATTTCACCGATGGGAATTGTTAGAGATGTTGAAGTCTTGTGTGGGAAAACTAAATATCCTGCTGATTTTCTTGTTCTTTGTTCCCCACAAGATAGCTTTTGTCCCATTATATTTGGTAGACCCTTCTTAAATACTGTTAACGCTACCATAGATTGCAAAAGAGATGTTGTTACTGTCGGTTTAGATGATATGACTCATGAATTTAATTTTTCTAAATTTAGTAGACAACACCGTGAAGAAGAATTACCTAGTAAGGATGAAATTATTGGTCTTGCTTCTATTGCCGTACCTCCTAGTGATCCTTTAGAACAATATTTGCTAGACCATGAAAACGATATGTTTATGAATGAAAGAAGGGAATTAGATGAAGTATTCTTTAAACATGAACCTATGCTGAAAAACAATTTACCTGTTGAAATCCTAGGGGATCCTCCTCCACCCAAGGGTGATCCCGTGTTTGAGCTTAAACAGTTACCTGATACTCTTAAATAAGCTTATCTTGATGAGAAAAAGATATATCCTGTTATTATTAGTGCTAACCTTTCAGAGCATGAAGAAGAGAGATTAGTGAAAACTCTGAAGAAGCACCGTGCTGCTATTGGGTATACTCTTGATGATCTTAAGGGCATTAGTCCCACTCTATGTCAACATAAAAAGTAATTTGGAAGAAGATGCTAAACCAGTTTGTGATCATCAACGCCGACTGAATCCTAAAATGAAAGAAGTGGTAAGAAAGGAGATACTAAAGCTCCTTGAGGCAAGTATAATTTATCCCGTTGCTGATAGTCAGTGGGTAAGCCCTATCCATTGTGTCCCTAAGAAGGTAGGTATTACTGTTGTTCCTAATGATAAAGATGAATTGATTCCTCAAAGAATTATTACAGGTTATAGGATGGTAATTGATTTCCGCAAATTAAATAAGGCTACTAAAAATGATCATTACCCTTTACCTTTTATCGATCAAATGCTAGAAACATTATCTAAACATACACATTTTTGCTTTCTAGATGGTTATTCTAGTTTCTCTCAAATACCCATGTCAGCCAAAGATCAATCAAAGACTACTTTTACATGCCCTTTTGGTACTTTTTCTTATAGACGCATGCCTTTTGGTTTATGTAATGCACCTGCTACCTTTCAAAGATGCATGATGGCTATATTCTCTGACTTTTGTGAAAAGATTTGTGAGGTTTTCATGGACGACTTTTCCGTCTATGGATCTTCTTTTGATGATTGCTTGAGAAACCTTGATCGAGTTTTGCAGAGATGTGAAAAAACTAATCTTGTCTTGAATTGGGAAAAGTGCCACTTTATGGTTAATGAAGGTATTGTCTTGGGGCATAAAGTTTCTGAAAGAGGTATTGAAGTTGATAAAGCCAAGGTTGATGCTATTAAAAAGATGCCATGTCCCAAGGACATCAAAGGTATAAGAAGTTTCCTTGGTCATGCTGGATTTTATAGGAGGTTTATTAAGGACTTCTCAAAAATTTCTCGGCCTCTGACTAATTTATTACAAAAAGATATACCATTTGTTTTTGATGATGATTGTGTAGAAGCATGTGAAATACTTAAGAAATCATTGATCTCTGCACCTATTGTTCAGCCACCTGATTGGAATTTACCCTTTAAAATTATGTGTGATGCTAGTGATTATGCTGTAGGTCATGTTCTAGGACAAAGAGTTGATAAGAAACTAAATGTTATTCAACATGCTAGTAAAACTCTAGACAATGCTCAAACAAACTATGCTACTACTGAAAAAGAATTCTTAGCAGTTGTATTTGCTTGTTATAAGTTTAGACCTTATATTGTTGATTCTAAAGTAACGATTCACACTGATCATGCTGCTATTAAATATCTTATGGAAAAGAAAGATGCTAAACCTAGACTTATTAGATGGGTTCTCTTGCTACAAGAATTTGATTTGCATATTATTGATAGAAAGGGAGCTGAGGACCCCGTTGCAGACAACTTGTCTAGGTTAGAAAATGTGCTTGATGACCCACTACCTATTGATGATAGTTTTCCTGATGAGCAATTAAATGTCATAAATGCTTCTCATACTGCTCCATGGTATGCTGATTATGCTAATTACATTGTTGCTAAGTTTATACCACCTAGTTTCACATACCAGCAAAAGAAAAAGTTCTTCTATGATTTGAGGCATTACTTTTGGGATGACCCACATCTTTATAAAGAAGGAGTAGATGGTGTTATTAGACGTTGTGTACCTGAGCATGAACAGGAATAGATCCTACGCAAGTGTCACTCCGAAGCTTATGGAGGACACCATGCTGGAGATAGAACTGCACATAAGGTACTGCAATCTGGTTTTTATTGGCCTACACTCTTGAAGGATGCCCGTAAGTTTGTCTTATCTTGTGATGAATTTCAAAGAATTGATAATATCAGTAGACGTCAAGAAATGCCTATGAATTATTCACTTGTTATTGAACCATTTGATGTTTGGGGCTTTGACTATATGGGACCTTTTCCTTCCACTAATAGTTATACACATATTTTAGTTGCTATTGATTACGTTACTAAGTGGGTAGAAGCTATTCCAACTAGTAGTGCTGATCATAACACTTCTATTAAAATGCTTAAAGAAGTTATTTTTCCAAGATTTGGAGTCCCTAGATATTTAATGACTGATGGTGGTTCACATTTTATTCATGGTGCTTTCCGTAAAATGCTTGCTAAATATGATGTTAATCATAGAATTGCATCTCCTTATCACCCTCTGTCTAGTGGTCAAGTAGAATTGAGTAATAGAGAACTCAAATTAATTTTGCAAAAGACTGTTAATAGGTCTATAAAGAATTGGTCCAAGAAACTTGATGATGCATTATGGGCCTATAGAACTGCATATAAAAATCCTATGGGTATGTCTCCGTATAAAATGGTCTATGGAAAAGCATGTCACTTGTCTATCGAACTAGAACACAAGGCTTATTGGGCTATTAAAGAACTTAATTATGATTTTAAACTTGCTGGTGAGAAGAGGTTATTTGATATTAGCTCACTTGATGAATGGACAACCCAAGCCTACGAAAATGCCAAGTTGTTTAAAGAAAAAGTTAAAAGATGGCATGACAAAAGGATACAAAAGCATGAGTTTAATGTAGGTGACTATGTATTGTTATACAACTCTCATTTAAGATTTTTTGCAGGAAAACTCCTCTCTAAATGGGAAGGCCCTTACGTTATCGAGGAGGTCTGCCGTTCCGGTGCCATAAAAATCAACAACTTCGAAGGCACCAATCCGAAGGTGGTGAACGGTTAAAGAATCGAACACTATATCTCAGGTAATCCCATAAATGTTGAAACCAATGTTATTGGAACTGTAACCCCGGAGGAATACATAAAGGACACTTTCCGGAACGCTTCAGACACCGAAAAGGAATAGGTATGTGGTACGGTAAGTTAACCGACTCCAAAACAGTTTTTAAGGCAATATTTCTCTGTTTTGGAATATTTAGAAAAATAAGCAGCAGTCCGGGAAGGACACGAGGGCTCCACGAGGGTGGAGGGCGCACCCTACCCTACTGGGTGCGCCCCCTACCTCATGGGCACCTCGTGTGCTCTCCAGACTCCGTTTTCGTACACGAAACTTATTTTGGTCGGTAAAAATTCATTATATAATCTCCCGGAGGTTTTGACTCCCGTATCACACAATTATCTCCTGTTTGTGTTTCGAGCTGTTGCTGCTGCAGATTACAGCAGGATGTCTTCGCAAGAGTCAGTCGGGGAGAGCCAGGTGTCTCATCCGGCACCGAGATCAACGACAAACAATCATGTTGACCCCTTTGGGCCAGCAATGGTGGAAGAGATGGAGGCTGATTTGAAGAGGATAGATGCCATGGAAGAGGATCAAGAAGTCACTTCCCGCCTCCAAGCTGTATTCACAATGGGAGAACTGTAGAGCTCAGCTATTCCAAACTCAGTTATCCCTTCCAATGTTAGATTTCTTTCTTATGAGAATATGAAAAAGAGTGTCACTGGTTCTCCCGCAGCTATGCAGCACCCTTGGGTGCAGGGAGCTTTGGCTGTTACAGGAAAACTTCGAAAGGAAATAATGGACCTCAAGCAGCAAGTCAACAAGCTTGAGGAGGAGAACCGTATCTTGAGGGGCATCATCGCCAAGAATATCACATCACCATCCCCGAAAAGAGAGACATAATCACATGGGTATGGGCACTCCACTTGGCAACTGCCAAGCTTGGGGGAGTGCCCCGGTATCGTATCACCATCACCTTATCTTTACCGTTTTTCTTAGTTAGATCATTTTGGTAATATCTTGATCTAGTAGAATAAAAGTTCTTAGTATGATCTAGTTGTGAGTTTTGCTTTATTATCCTTCTATATAATCAAGTCCGTGAGCTATATAATAAAGATTAGTGTTGAGTCAAGGGCTTGATTATTTTGCCATGATCCTAAAAGAGAAAGAAAAGAGAAAGAAATAAAAAGAAACAAAGAGATCATATGAGTCTTATGGAGAGTAATGAGCTCACATAGAAAGAGTATGATGAATAAAAGTTATTGAGAGTTGACGAACACAGTTTTGGTCATCGTTGCAATTAATAGGAAGTAATAAAGAAAGAGAGGTCTTCACATATAAATATACTATCTTGGACATCTTTTATAATTGTGAGCACTCATTAAAATATGACATGCTAAAGAGTTGACATTGGACAAGGAAGACAACATAATGGGTTATGTTTTCTTACATCTGAGATAAATTATATTGTCTTGGATCTTCCAACATGATGAGCTTGCCTTTCCCCCTCATGCTAGCCAAATTCATTGCACCAAGTAGAGATACTACTTGTGCTTCCAAACACCCTTAAACCAGTCTTGCCATAAGAGTCCACCATATCTACCTATGGATTGAGTAAGATCCATCAAGTAAGTTGTCATCGGTGCAAGCAATAAAAATTGCTCTCTAAATATGTATGATTGATTGGTGTGGAGGAAATAAGCTTTATACGAGCATGTGATGTGGAAGTAATAAAAGCGACAAACTGCATAATAAAGGTCCATATCACAAGTGGCAATATAAAGTGACGTTCTTTCACATTAAGATTTTGTGCATCCAACCCATAAAAGCGCATGACAACCTCTGCTTCCCTCTGCGAAGGGCCTATCTTTTACTTTTATCTCCTACATTGCATAAGAGTCATGGTGATCTTCACCCTTCCTTTTTACATTTTATCCTTTGGCAAGCAAAATATGTTGGAAAGATCCTGGTATATATGGCTAATTGGATGTGAGTTTTCATGAACTCTTACTGTTGACATTACCCTCGAGGTAAAACATTGGGAGGCAAAACTATAAGCCCCTATCTTTCTCTGTGTCCGATTAAAACTCTATACCCATAAGTATTGCGTGAGTGTCAGCAATTGTGAAAGATTATATGATAGTTGAGTATGTGGACTTGCTGAAAAGCTCTTATATATTGACTCTTTCCTATGTTATGATAAATTGCAATTGCTTCAATGACCGAGATTGTAGTTTGTTAGTTTTCAATGAAGTTTACGATTCATACTTGATATTGTAATTGAATTATTACTCTAGCACTAGATATTATATGACAAAGAATTATGAAAGTTGCTGTTCTAACAATGATCATGATGCCCTCATGTCCATATTTTATTTTTATCGACACATCTATCTCTAAACATGTGGACATATTTTTCGATTTCGGCTTTTTGCTTGAGGACAAGAGAGGTCTAAGCTTGGGGGAGTTGATACGTCCATTTTGCATCATGCTTTTATATCGACATTTATTACATTATGGGCTGTTATTACACATTATGTTACAATACTTATGCCTATTCTCTCTTATTTTACAAGGTTTACATAAAGAGGGAGAATGCCGGCAGCTGGGATTCTGGGCTGGAAAAGGAGCAAATATTAGAGACCTATTTTGCACAGCTCCAAAAGTCCTGAAACTTCACGGAAGATGTTTTCCAAATATATAAAAATACTCAGCTTAAGAAACTCACCAGGGGGGCCACACCCTGCCCACGAGGGTGGGGGCGCGCCCTACCCCCTGGGCGCCCCCCTACCTCGTGAGCCCCATGGCCGGTGGCCATCTTCTGCTATATGGAGTCTTTTGATGGGAAAAAAATCATAAGCCATCTTCTCGGACGAAACTCCTCCGCCACGAGGCGGAACCTTGGCGGAATCAATCTAGGGCTCTGGCGGAGCTGTTCTCCCGGGGAAACCTCCCTCCGGAGGGGGAAATCATCGCCATTGTCATCACCAACGCTCCTCTCATCAGGAGAGGGCAATCTCCATCAACATCTTCATCAGCACCATCTCATCTCAAAACCCTAGTTCATCTCTTGTATCCAATTCTTGTCTCCAAGTCCGGGATTGGTGCTAGTAGGTTGCTAGTAGTGTTAATTACTCCTTGTAGTTGATGCTAGTTGGTTTAATTGGTGGAAGATCATATGTTCAGATCCTATATGCATATTAATACCCCTCTGATTATGAACATGTTTATGCTTTGTGAGTAGTTACTTTTGTTCCTGAGGACATGGGAGAAGTCTTGCTATTAGTAGTCATGTGAATTTGGTATTCGTTCGATATTTTGATGAGATGTATGTTGTCTTTCCTCTAGTGGTGTTATGTGAACGTTGACTACATGACACTTCACCATTATTTGGGCCTAGAGGAAGGCATTGGGAAGTAATAAGTAGATGATGGGTTGCTAGAGTGACATAAGCTTAAACCCTAGTTTATGCGTTGCTTCGTAAGGGGCTGATTTGGATCCATATGTTTCATGCTATGGTTAGTGTCGGTGTCAAAACCGGCGGATCTAGGGTAGGGGGTCCCGAACTGTGCATCTAAGGCGGATGGTAACAGGAGGCAGGGGACACGATGTTTTACCTAGGTTCGGGCCCTCTTGATGGAGGTAAAACCCTACGTCCTGCTTGATTTATTCTTGATGATATGGGTATTACAAGAGTTGATCTACCACGAGATCGGAGAGGCTAAACCCTAGAAGCTAGCCTATGGTGTGATTGTATGTTGTCCTACAGACTAAAACCCTCCGGTTTATATAGACACTGGAGGGGGCTAGTGATACATCTCCGTCGTATCTACTTTTCCAAACACTTTTGCCCTTGTTTTGGACTCTAACTTGTATGATTTGAATGGAACTAACCCGGACTGACGCTGTTTTCAGCAGAATTGCCATGGTGTTGTTTTATGTGCAGAAAACAAAAGTTCTCGGAATGACCTGAAACTCCACGGAATATCTTAGAATAAATAATAAAAAATCCTCGCCAAAGATGAAGACCAGGGGGCCCACACCCTGTCCACGAGGGTGGGGGGCGCGCCCCTCCCCCCTGGGCGCGCCCCCCTACCTCGTGGGCCCCCTGGTGGCCCTCCGACGCCAACTCCAACTCCATATATTGGCTTTCAAGGAGAAAAAAATCAGAGAGAAAGTTTCATCGCTTTTTACGATACGGAGCCGCCGCCAAGCCCTAATCTCTCTCGGGAGGGCTGATCTGGAGTCCATTCGGGGCTCCGGAGAGGGGGATTCGTCGCCGTCGTCATCATCAACCATCCTCCATCACCAATTTCATGATGATCACCGCCGTGCGTGAGTAATTGCATCGTAAGCTTGCTGGACGGTGATGGGTTGGATGAGATTTATCATGTAATCGACTTAGTTTTGTTAGGGTTTCATCCCTAGTATCCACTATGTTCTGAGATTGATGTTGCTATGACTTTGCTATGCTTAATGCTTGTCACTAGGGCCCGAGTGCCATGATTTTAGATCTGAACCTATTATGTTTTCATGAATATATGTGAGTTATAGATCCTATCTTGCAAGTCTATAGTCACCTACTATGTGTTATGATCCGGCAACCCCGAAGTGACAATAATCGGGACCACTCCCGGTGATGACCATAGTTTGAGGAGTTCATGTATTCACTATGTGTTAATGCTTTGTTCCGGTTCTCTATTAAAAGGAGGCCTTAATATCCCTTAGTTTCCAATAGGACCCCGCTGCCACGGGAGGGTAGGACAAAAGATGTCATGCAAGTTCTTTTCCATAAGCACGTATGACTATTTACGGAATACATGCCTACATTATATTGATGAACTGGAGCTAGTTCTGTGTCACCCTATGTTATGACTGTTACATGATGAACCACATCCGGCATAATTATCCATCATTGATCCGGTGCCTACGAGTTTTCCATATACTGGTTTACGCTTATTTACTTTTCCGTTGCTACTGTTACAATCACTACAAAAATACCAAAAACATTACGTTTGCTATCTTTACTTTGTTACCGTTACCACCACTATCATATTACTTTGCTACTAAACACTTTTCTGCAGATACTAAGTTTCCAGATGTGGTTGAATTGACAACTCAGCTGCTAATACTTGAGAATATTCTTTGGCTCCCCTTGTGTCGAATCAACAAATTTGGGTTGAATACTCTACCCTCGAAAACTGTTGCGATCCCCTATACTTGTGGGTTATCAAGACCTTTTTCTGGTGCCGTTGCCGGGGAGCATAGCTCTATTCTTTGAGTCACTTGGGATTTATATCTGCTGGATACTATGAAGAACTTGAAAGACGCCAAGACAAAAATTTATCCCTCAACTACGAGGGGAGGTAAGGAACTGCCATCTAGCTCTGCACTTGATTCACCTTCTGTTATGAGTAAGCTAGCGACACCTAAACCTACTACTACTATGAATTCTGATATGTCACATGTTATTGATGATGCCACTTCTGCTATGCATGATACTTATGATGAAACTACTTCTATGCTTGATACTACTGTGCCACTTGGTGAATTTCTAGATGAGCAAATTTCTAAGTCTAGAGAAAGAGAAATTAGTGAACCTGAACACGATCATGTTAGTGATGATGAACCTATGCCTGTTATTCCTGAGGGTTATCTTTTTAATAATGAATCTTATGAAGCTATTCTTGCTTGTCCGAATAAACCTGAACATAAGAGGTTACTAATTAAGTGGAGTAAGGAATCTTTTAGAGGTAGGATGAGACCCGACCCTGCTTTTGCTACTTCACCTATCTGTGCTCCTGATCATGATTATTATGATATTACTGTTGATCTAGATATAATTACTTTGGTTGAATCTGATCCTTTTTATGGCTATGAATCTGAAACTGTTGTGGCACATCTTCGTAAGTTAGATGAAATAGCTGCCCTGTTTACTAATAATCTGAGATCGCGCCACTTTTATATACTCAAAATATTTCCGTCTGATTAAAGGGTGATGCTAAGAAATGGTTTAATTCTCTTGATCCTGCCTGTGTGCAAAGTCCCCAGGATATGATTTATTACTTCTCTGCTAAATATTTCCCTGCTCATAAGAAACAAGCTGCTTTGAGGGAAATATACAATTTTGTGCAAATTGAAGAAGAGAGTCTCCCAGAAGCTTGGGGGAGGCTTCTCAAGTTACTTAATGCTTTGTCTGATCATCCTCTTAAGAAACCTGAAATATTTGATATCTTTTATAATTGACTAACTGATGCTTCCAGAGATTACCTGGATAGTTGTGCTGGTTCTCTTTTCAGGGAAAGAACACCGGATGGCGCTGAAATTTTATTGAATAATATGTTGGCAAATGAAAATAATTGGGCACCTCCTGAGCCACCTCCCGAGCCAACTCCTGAGCCAGCTCCTGAGCCAATTACTGAGCCTATTCCTAAACCAACTCCGAAGAAGAGAGGTGTTCTATTTCTCAGTCCCGAAGATATGCAAGAGGCAAAGAAATCTATGAAAGAAAAAGGTATTAAAGGTGAAGATGTTAAGAATTTACCTCCTATTGAAGAAATACATGGTCTTAATTTACCGCCTGTTGAAGAAGTATATGATCTCAATTACTTATTTACTGAAGAACCTCCCGATATCCCGACACAGGTAGTAAAGGTAAATTCTCTCTATAGATATGATAAAGTTGAATTCCCTCCTACTAAAATTGCTAGTCAGTGCTTGGATGAGTTTGATGACTTTATGTTTAAGCAAGATGACTTTAATGCTTATTTTGCTAGACAATTAAAGCAGAATACCTTTATGATTAAACGCTTGAGTGATTATATGGATAATATTAGAGGTGAACTTAAACTTGTTAGCAAACATGCTTCTATGGTTAGCACTCAAGTAGAACAAGTACTTAAAGCTCAGAAAGAAATGCTTGATGAAATGAATAGTAAGAAAAATGATTATGCTGTTAGGGTGGCTACTAGAACTGGTAGAATGACTCAGGAACCTTTGTATCCTGAAGGCCACCCTAAGAGAATCGAGCAAGATTCTCAAAGAAATAATATTGATGCACCTAGCTCTTCTAAAAGGAAGAAAAAGAAAAATGATAGAACTGTGCAAACTTCTAGTGAACCTATTGCTGAACCACCTGATAATCCAAATGATATCTCTATGTCTGATGCTGAAACACAATCTGGTAATGAACATGAACCTAGTGAAAATGTTAATGATGATGTTCATGATGATGCTCAACCTAGTAATGATAATGATGTAGAAGTTGAACCTGATGTTGATCTTGATAACCCACAATCAAAGAATCAACGTTATGATAAAAGAGACTTCGTTGCTAGGAAACATGGTAAAGAAAGAGAACCATGGGTTCAAAAACCCATGCCTTTTCCTCCGAAACCATCCAAGAAAAAGGATGATGAGGATTTTGAGCACTTTGCTGAAATGATTAGACCTATCTTTTTGCGTATGCGATTGACTGATGTGCTCAAAACAAATCCTTATGCTAAGTATATGAAGGATATCATTACTAATAAAAGAAAGATACCGGAGGCTGAAATTTCCACCATGCTTGCTAATTACACTTTTAAGGGTGGAATACCAAAGAAACTTGGAGATCCAGGAGTACCTACTATACCATGCTCCATTAAAAGAAATTATGTTACAACTGCTTTATATGATCTTGGAGCCGGTGTTAGTGTTATGCCTCTCTCTTTATATCGTAGACTTGACTTGAATAAGTTGACACCTACTGAAATATCTTTGCAAATGGCTGATAAATCAACTGCTATACCTGTCGGTATTTGTGAGGATGTACCTGTTGTGGTTGCAAACGTTACTATTTTAACGGACTTTGTTATTCTTGATATTCCCGAGGATGATAGTATGTCTATTATTCTTGGAAGACCTTTCCTTAATACTGCAGGGGCTGTTATTGATTGCAACAAAGGCAATGTCACTTTTCATGTTAATGGTAATGAGCATACGGTGCACTTTCCGAGGAAACAACCTCAAGTTTATAGTGTCAACTCTATTGGAAAAATTCCATCGATTATATTTGGAGGTTTTGAATTTCCTCTTCCTACTGTCAAAAAGAAATACTATTGTTGGGGATGTCCATATCCCCGTTGAGGTAACATAGTGTTATTCGAAATTTCTCCGGTTCCATGATTATCGGAATGAGTTTGTTAACAAGACTTGATCAACCTTGTTAGTGGATTCTTTTTGATGAGCATGAGATGGATGAAACTAGAAGCACAACCTTCTGTACCCTCTTTATATTTTCTGTTCTTTAGTAGAAATAAAGTAAAATAGTATTTTTCTGTCTATTTCCTGACTTATCCGTGCAATATAAAAATATCCCGAAAATAAAAGTCTTCAGAATGCCATGCCAATTTAATATGATTTTTTTGGGAATATTTAAGGATTTTTAGTGCAAAAAATTACCGCGGGGGAGCTGCCACTTGGTCACGAGGGTGGAGGGCGCGCCCTACCCCCCTGGGCGCGCCCCCCTGCCTCGTGGGCCCACGGTGGCCCTCCTCCACTTATTCCTGCACCCATCTTCTTCCTCTGTCTCGCACAAACCCGAAAAACCAACTCAAGCTCGTGTTCCAGCAACTTTTGCTGCGATTTTCGATCTCCTTGCTCAAAGCACCTCTCGCAAAACTGCTTGGGGAGATTGTTCCTTGGTATGTGACTCCTCCATTGGTCCAATTAGTTTTTGTTCTAGTGCTTTATTCATTGCAAATTTGTGCTGCATAGGTGACCATGTTCTTGAGCTCGCATGTCAAATATATATGGTTCCAAGTAGTTCTAATGCTTGATATATGCTCTAGGCACTTGTATGAGTAGTTGCTATTAATCTTATTGAAGTTGGTTCACTTTTGTTTGAAGTTACTAAAAATTTCAGAATTATTTTCAGAGAAAACAATATGCTTAGGAGGATGTTCCAAGGTGGTTCTTCAAGGAAGCAAGGTCCCAGACTTGCAATGCGTGATGGTGACGAGGAACCACCAAGAGACACTCTCGTGAGGCCCTGTGAATGGCCTTCGGAAAATTTTATGTATCAAGTGGGAATTAAAGAAGAATTTTACGCATATGTGCGTAATGCCGGTCTTGAGGACTTTGAAGCTGATAAATGCCCCCAGTATCGTTATCTCACAAGTTCATTTGTGGGGAGGTTTGATTATTCATCTTCGCGTAATTCTCCTTCAGTCATGTTTGACCTGTATGACAAGTCTTATACCATGGACTTAGAGGATTTCACTCGTGCATGCAAACTTCCATCTTGGGGTAGTATCAGGGATCCCCCTAAATCTGAATATAGAGATTTTCTTGCTAGAATAACTGTGGGGGAATCTAGAGATATAGCACAGGCCACTATAGGGACATTCACTTTCCTGCTATATATTATTTTGCTCTCTTCATTGGTAGATGTATAACTGCTAAGGATGAAGCATGTCACATGTGTGCCCCTAATCTCAGCATTCTCAGAAGTGCTGTGTTAGGGGACCAAGCTTATCATATGGGAGCCATTGTAGCTCGTAGGTTGCATCTTAATAGACGTAACGGAGATTTCTTTGGAGGAATTTATGCAACCCGCTTAGCTAATTTTCTTGATGTAGACATTCCTGAGGGTGATGTGGAGTTGCCCACTTCTTATTTAGATCTTGATCCTATGTTTTCCCACTAGTTCATTGAGAGGACCGGACCACCTTACCAGTATCGACTAAGCTTTGACAGACGGCGTGTGGTCCGTGTTGCTCTTCCTGCTCCTACCTTCTTTGATTTTCAGGCGAGAGGAAGATAATACTATTACCAGAGAGGAGGCAGATGAGTATGAGAGGGGAGTGGAAGCAGCCTGACGCCGTGCTGCTGCTCAGCAGGCGGTAGCCGCTGCATCGCAGTACGACCCCAGCTTCACCTACAGATATCAGCCAGGTTATCCCTGGCAATAGACCAACTTAGACCAAAAGCCTAAGCTTGGGGGAGTACGTATTTCCCACCGACATTACATTCATGTTCACACTCATTGCTAGATGTCGGTGCTCATACTCTTTCATTGTAATATCCATGCTAGTTTATTTTCCTTTTTCCCGCTTTCTTCTTGTGTGTTTAATAAACCTTAAGAAAAACAAAAAAAATAGTGTTAGTCTACTTTCCATGCTTGTAGTAGAATTAAAAAGAAAACCCAAAAATATTTCCCGTCCTTCTTTTGCTTGTTGGGAGCTTTCCCGTGTAAATAGTTTTTATTTTTCTTTCCCTTTCTTTGGGGGTCGAGAAGACTATATTGAAAATGCTTAGTAGCTCTTATATGCAAGATTGTTTATTTAACTTAGAGCCCATATTACTTGTCTTCTCTCTTGAGTTGAATGCTTGCAGATTCCAGCTTAGTCCAATGCACGTGCACTCTTATTATTATACACACCGTTCGGTCGTGCAAGTGAAAGGCAATAATGATGATATATGATGGACTCATTGGGATGAGAAAAGCTGGTATGAACTCGACCTCTCTTGTTTTTGTAAATATGATGATTCATCGTTCCTGATTCAGCTATTATGAAGTAAACATATTTGCAATGACATTTAGAGATTATAGTTGCTTGTGCCATGCTTGATTAGCTATGAGTTATAATGGTTAACCTTGCGTGCCAACATGCTATTGAGATGATTATGATGTGGTATGATAGGATGGTATCCTCCTTTAAATGAATTGAGTGACTCGACTTGGCACATGTTCACGCATGTAGTTGAATCAAATCAACATAGCCTTCATGATATTTATGTTCATGGTGGATTATATCCTACTCATGCTTATATTCGGTGTGAATTAATTTTAATGCATGTTTACGACTGTTGTCGCTCTCTCAGTTGGTCGCTTCCCAGTCTTTTGCTAGCCTTCACCTGTACTAAGCGGGAATATTGCTTGTGCATCCAAACTCCTTAAACCCCAAAGTTGTTCCATATGAGTCCACTATACCTTCCTATATGCGGTATCTACCTGCCGTTCCAAGTAAATTTGTATGTGCCAAACTCCAAACCTTCAAATGAAATTCTGTTTTGTATGCTCGAGCAGCTCATGTGCAACTATGGCTGCCTATATCTTCCATGCTAGGTGGGTTATTCTCAAGAGGAGTGGACTCCGCTCCTCATTCACGAGAAAGGGCCGGTAACCGGGATGCCCAGTCCCATGATCCAAAAAGATCAAAGCAAATCAAAATAATTAAACAAAACTCCCCCTGGGACCCGTTGAATGTTGGAGGCACTCGTCGTTTCGAGCAAGCCATGGATTGATGCTTGTGGAGGAGGGGGAGTATAAACCTTTACCATTCTGTTTGGGAACTGCCTATAATGCATGTAGTAAGGAAGATACAGCCATCTCATAGTTGTTGCATTGACAGTGAAAGTATGCCGCTCAAAATATTATTTATCTCTATTTCAAAAATTGAGCTCTGGCACCTCTACAAATCCCTTCTTCCCTCTGCGAAGGGCCTATCTATTTACTTTTATGTTGAGTCATCACCCTTCCTATTAAAAAGCACCCGTTGGAGAGCACACTGTCGTTTGCATTCATTATGATTGGTTTATATTGGGTATGACTTGACTGGATCTCTTTTACCATGAATTACAATGTTTAGTCAGTCCTTGATCTTTAAAGGTGCTCTGCATTTATGTTTTGCGGTCTCAGAAAGGGCTAGCGAGATACCATTTTGTTATATCATGTTATGATTATTTTGAGAAAGTGTTGTCATCCGAGTTTTATTATTATGGCTCGCTAGCTGATTATGCTATTGATATGAGTAATTGTGAGACCTACGTGTTATTGTGAGTATGGTTAGTTCATAATAATTGCTGAAACTTGAATGCTGACTTTTCATGTTTACAACAACAAGAGCAAACAGAGTTTGTAAAAGTTTTTCTTTTTTTCTTTCAGTTTGTCAACTGAATTGCTTGAGGACAAGCAAGGGTTTAAGCTTGGGGGAGTTGATACGTCTCCGTCGTATCTACTTTTCCAAACACTTTTGCCCTTGTTTTGGACTCTAACTTGTATGATTTGAATGGAACTAACCCGGACTGACGCTGTTTTCAGTAGAATTGCCATGGTGTTGTTTTATGTGCAGAAAACAAAAGTTCTCGGAATGACCTGAAACTCCACGGAATATCTTAGAATAAATAATAAAAAATCCTCGCCAAAGATGAAGACCAGGGGGCCCACACCCTGTCCACGAGGGTGGGGGGCGCGCCCCTCCCCCCTGGGCGCACCCCCCTACCTCATGGGCCCCCTGGTGGCCCTACGACGCCAACTCCAACTCCATATATTGACTTTCGAGGAGAAAAAAATCAGAGAGAAAGTTTCATCACATTTTACGACACGGAGCCGCCGCCAAGCCCTAATCTCTCTCGGGAGGGCTGATCTGGAGTCCGTTCGGGGCTCCAAAGAGGGGGATTCGTCGCCGTCGTCATCATCAACCATCCTCCATCACCAATTTCATGATGCTCACTGCTGTGCGTGAGTAATTGCATCGTAGGCTTGCTAGACGGTGATGGGTTGGATGAGATTTATCATGTAATCGAGTTAGTTTTGTTAGGGTTTGATCCCTAGTATCCACTATGTTCTGAGATTGATGTTGCTATGACTTTGCTATGCTTAATGCTTTTCACTAGGGCCCGAGTGCCATGATTTCAGATCTGAACCTATTATGTTTTCATGAATATATGTGAGTTCTAGATCCTATCTTGCAAGTCTATAGTCACCTACTATGTGTTATGACCTGGCAACCCCGAAGTGACAATAATCGGGACCACTCCCGGTGATGACCATAGTTTGGGGAGTTCATGTATTCACTATGTGTTAATGCTTTGTTCCGGTTCTCTATTAAAAGGAGGCCTTAATATCTCTTAGTTTCCAATAGGACCCCGCTGCCACGGGAGGGTAGGACAAAAGATGTCATGCAAGTTCTTTTCCATAAGCACGTATGACTATTTACGGAATACATGCCTACATTATATTGATGAACTGGAGCTAGTTCTGTGTCACCCTATGTTATGACTGTTACATGATGAACCACATCCGGCATAATTATCCATCATTGATCCAGTGCCTACGAGTTTTCCATATACTGGTTTACGCTTATTTACTTTTCCGTTGCTACTGTTACAATCACTACAAAAATACCAAAAACATTACTTTTTCTGTCTTTACTTTGTTACCGTTACCACCACTATCATATTACTTTGCTACTAAACACTTTGCTACAGATACTAAGTTTCCAGGTGTGGTTTAATTGACAACTCAGCTGCTAATACTTGAGAATATTCTTTGGCTCCCCTTGTGTCGAATCAACAAATTTGGATTGAATACTCTACCCTCGAAAACTGTTGCGATCCCCTATACTTGTGGGTTATCAGCTAGGGTTACACAAGGTCGGTTACAAAGGAGGAGATATACATATCCGTATTGCCTAGCTTGCCTTCCATGCCAAGTAGAGTCCTATCCGGACACGGGACGAAGTCTTCAATATTGTATCTTCATAGTCCAACAGTCCGGCCAAAGGATATAGTCCGGCTGTCCGAAGACCCCCTAATCCAGGACTCCCTCAGTAGCCCCTGAACCAGGCTTCAATGACGATGAGTCCGGCGCGCAGTGTTGTCTTCGGCATTGCAAGGTGGGTTCCTCCTCCGAACACATCACATAAGAGTTTGAATACTAGGTTAGTGTCCGACCCTGCAAAATAAATTCCACATACCACCGTAGAGAGAATAATATTTCCACAAATCTTAATCTGCTGGCACGCTTTGGCAATATGACATCAGGCCATGGCTCGGTGATTTATTCAAACCGTTTTTCTTCAACCAACTCCACACATAACGCGAGGCGGTTTCTTGACACATCTTGTCAAAGCAGAGATCGTGTTCCCCTAATTACGGGATTCTCATCAATACGGTCGTGGGTAACCCAACCGTGCCTAGGACTCCTAGATTTTAGGCAAGTCCCAAACGGCCACTAGGAGGACGCTTGATATTCACCCTCTTTATAAAGGGATAAGGCTTTTACTTTTTTTTCCTCCCGTGCTCAATCGAACCCTCCCCCGCCTCGAGTTCTAACACCCAAAGCCCAGGTCAGGTGCTCCAGACCTTCAATCATGTCCGGATCTAGCCTTCAAGGCCGGTGGATGCCCTCCTCTGTTACGGAAGAGGATATCAAGAAGTTGAGGGAGGCCAGATACCTGACCGCCGAGGTTTCGCATCGGCTGCCTGCCCGAGGGCAGGTCGTCCCTACTCCCGAACCCAACGAGAACGTTGTGTTCATCTCCCACTTCCTCCGAGGTCTAGGCCTCACTCTGGATCCCTTCGTTAGGGGTTTGATGTTCTATTACGGGCTAGATTTCCACGATCTAGCCCCGGACTCCTTTCTCCACATCTCGGCATTTATTGTCGTATGTGAGGCCTTCCTCCGCATTACCCCTCACTTTGGCCTGTGACTTAAGACCTTTGACGTGAAGCCGAAGATGGTCGAGGGGCAGCATGTAGCATGCGGAGGCGCATTAATAAGCAAGATCGCTGGAGCTCCATGGCCAAAGGGTTCCTTTCCAGAGGTGTCTGGATTATGGCAACGGGACTGGTTTTACATCACAGCTCCCAGAAGTGCCAAGTGGGTGGCTGCCCCTGCTTTCTGCTCGGGCCCTCCACCACAACTGATGTCATGGATCAGCAGAGGGCTGAGCTGGGGTCCAGCCAAGGACGTGCCCATATTGCAAAGCCGTATTCAAGATCTCTTCGAAGGAGATTTCAGTCTGGTTACGGTGGTGCAAGTCATGCTGGTTCGTCGAGTCCAGCCTTGCAAACGCCGGCCCCTTCGCATGTGGGAGTTCAATCCAGAAGGACCACGCAATATTCAGAATTTCCTCGGCCTGACGCATGAGGAGATGTATAAATCATTCTTCGGACCCCAAATAGAGTGTCCGGATACTACCGAGGACGTGGGCCTAAGCAGCAACCGCACTGCCGACCAAGTAAGTAATCCTCTAGACGAACACACCGTATTTTATTTATCATGACGTCATTCTGAGAAATCGCTCTTTGACCAGGACTGGCTAACAAAGGCGAAGATGATTCGGTGTTTGGCCCCCCTTCCTGAGGGTTTGGACAATCCGGTACTGGAAAAGATGCTCGAGCTAGCACCTTGCCCGGAGCCCTCAAAGGAAGATAAAGGGGGGAATAATGAGGGCGAAAGCGGGCCCCCATCCCTACCAACTCCAACCGAGGGAATGAGCACCTCCGTGAAGGAGGATAACCAAGGGGAAGAATCTGACCTTCTCTCGGTTCAGGGAAGGAAGAGGACTGCCTCTGAAGATCCGGAAACCAAGGTTTCCAAACGGGAGAAGAAATCTCCACCAAAGGGTCCTGCCTTGGAGGGTGCTCTTGCCGCACAATGTCCGCGCGGGGATCAGCCCTCTAACGAGCTGTAAGTAATCAAAAAGTACTTTAATAGTGAAAATATACTACCTTACCTATGAGGAAAATAACCGAAGCATTTATCTTGCAGTTCAGATCTTAGCCCTTCTCAGCAGAGCTCGTCTTCGGGGGATCTTCTTTCGGAGATGATGGAGAGCGAAACGCCTCCCCCGGACTCCCCAGTTCAAGAAGCGGGCGACCTTGAAGTGTCATCACGGAGGGCCTCGCCGGATCAAGTGAGGCCAGAAGATAATCCTATGGTCGCCCGAAGTCCCCAGTATCTGGCTCTTGAAGAGAGCAGCCAAAAGAATCCGGCACCGTCCGGTATGCGGTCGGACGCACTGAGGGATCTGCTAGAGCGAGCAACTATCTCAGAAGAACACCGTACATTGATGGGTACAGTGATTGAAAGGATTTCGTCCGCCGAAAGCGGGTTGCATGAAGCCTTTATGAGTCTACTGATGGGTTTTGAGGTACGTGAAATGATATACATTTGTGATAGTACCGCACATTTTTAGGCGTGCCCTGTGTAGATAGTAGCCCCTGAGACTCTGGTTGTCGCCGAGAACAGCGGCAAACAGAGGATCGTAGTCCCAGGTAATAACCATACCGCTTTTATGTGCAGGTGGTGGAAGCTCCGGTGGCTAGCCGGACTAATGAGTTTGCCGAACTAAAGCGGCAACTGGATGCGGCGGATGCCGACACCGAGCTTGTTAACAAGCGGCTTGACAAGGCACAGGGTAAGTGATGTTTTCTGGTGAATGTCACATAGTAAGAGCAGCGTGATGCCAGTATCTTTAATATGTGCTGACTGCAGATGGAGCTGCAACCATGGAGACCCTTCGGGCGGAACTTGCCCGAGCCAAAGAACAAGCAAGGAGTAGTAATGCGGCTGCTTTGAAGGCGGCCGAAGAGTTAAGAGCCAAGAAGGCCGCGCATTGCGAGAGCAAAGAAAAAATGGCCAAGATGGCTGTAAAGTTAAAGGCACTGCCGACCGTTGCCAGTTCCTTGAAGAAGAAAACCGAGCGAAGGCGACGGACCTTGAAAAGGCCGCGATGACGACCAAAGACACCCGCTCTGCAATGAGGGCAAAGAAGGAAGAGCTGCGTGAAGCTGGTGATATTATGGCTGGGAAGCCCTTTTTTCTGCGGAGGAAGTTCGGAGATCCGCGGTATGCCCCTCTGGATCGGCTGTGGAGTTCGGCAGACGCATATCTGGATTTGACGGCGAGTGCTGTCGATGCGGCCGAATACTTCCGAGATCAAACAGATCGTGAAGTGGACAAGCTATTCTGGTCGCAGTTTAACATTCCAGAGCATCCGCTTCCACTAACTGATCAGCTTGCCGAATGGGCCGAACTCAATAGATTGTCCGGACTCGCCATGAGGTCCGTCGTAGATCATCTGTGGCCGGAAAAGCCGAAGCCGAACAGCTATTTCAGCTTAGTGTAGCAGTTCCTTGGTGCGGTGCCGCGCATTAATGCGATGAAGAGGTCGGCATGCCTAGAAGGCTCACGGATGGCCCTTGCCCGTGTCAAGACATACTGGGCGGAGATGGATGCCACCACTGTTGCGGCGTAGGGTTCGGCCATAGGCCGAGTGGCTGCCGAGCACTATTTTGAAGAAGTTCTTGAGGGTGCTCGTTTGATAGAGGCCCAGTGCTCGAAGAATATTATGTTTGAGTGACATGTATTCCCATTGTAAAAACAATGTTTATGAAATTTATTAAGGCTGTATTTATACTTTTGCCTGAAAGTAATATAATGCCTCATGTGCGGCCGTTTATGTATATATGTATATAACCTGAAAGATTGCAGTCGTCGGCTTCAACCCCCACGCATATAATGTGGAGGTGTTCGCAGAAGGTGCGTGTTCACACTTAATCCAACGTCTTGGTCCTATTAAGGAGGTGATAGCGCAGCGAACGAGGCAACCGGACTATAATGCTTTAACACTTTCACTTAGCCATAGGAGTTTGACGGTGGGGCTACTATATAGCCCCTGGTGGCTCCGCACTCTCCCGAATTCGGGGTGCGTACATGCCTGGCCGGGAAATGGCCCTTCATTAAGGCAGAGGAATTTTAACATTCCGATAGGTCATCGAGTGGTTGACCAGTCTCACGCTATATCATGACAGTCGGTTTTCGGCTTTCTCCATTGAGGTGCTCGTCCGGATGAACCGGGGAACAATCACAGTAGTTCTCCTGGTGCCGCCTTAGGCGATAGAGCGGAACGTAAGGCAGCAAAACACAGGAGCCGGGCAAACCCAACATTTGACCAAAGACATGATTCGGAGCTGATGCATATAAGGCCAAACTCGCGACGTCGAACACTCCCTAAGGTATTCGGTCTTTATGGTGTAAACCGGGCCTAAACAGTGCCCTTTGTAAGGAGCCCCTGGTGTCCAGGTACGTGCATTATTATGAAGTGGCCACATGCCAAGACGTCAGCATCCTTCTCAATAGTACTGAGAATCCAAGGGATGTGTATAAAAAAGAGACAGTAAGAAAGGTTTACGCAGGGTCTTAATCTAAAAAGAATCCTTAGAACGGGTCCCTGCTGCATGTGTGTGCCTGTGTCTCCATTGTGCCGTTTCCTGGACGGGTGTAGCACAATGGTCATCTGTAAAAGAGAGGAACTTAGGTGAAAAGTTGTCGTGCAAAAAGGTAGGTTTAAAGAACCATGTACAATTCAAGATGAGTAAAAATTGCCACTTGTCTGCACGAGTTGAGCCCCTTGTATTTGTAATAGGGGTGTGGCCATCAAACCTGTATGAAGTACATATAGCTGCGTCGGACTCGTCTAACCGTGTCCATAGTCTGGACGACCTATTGAGTGCTTTAGTTGGTGAGGCCGTTTTAGTGTGTGGCTGCCAAGGCAGCCGCACTCTCTTCGGCGCGCAGGGATCGCTCAATATTTCCATTTACTGTAATGATGCCACGTGGACCGGGCATCTTAAGCGTGAGGGAAGCGTAATGCGGTATTGCATTAAAGCGAGCGAAAGCTTCGCATCCAAGTAGTGCTTGATAGCCACTTTGGAACGAAGCAATGTGGGAGGTTAAATTTTCGCTACGGAAGTTATTGGGGAAGCCGAATATAACCTCTAGTAGCAGGGAGCCCGTGCAATGAGTCCCTGGGCCTGGCGTTACTCCTTTAAAGGTAGTATTGCTGTGGCAAATTTTCGTTGGGTCTATCCCCATTTTGCGGATTGTGTCCTGATATATCAGGTTTAGACTGCTGCCACCGTCCATCAGGACTCGTGTGAAGTGGTATCCGTCAATTATTGGATCTAATACCAATGTAGCCCATCCTGCGCGCCGGATACTTGCCGAGTAATCCTGATGATCGAAGGTGATCGGTTGAGACGACCAGTGGCAGGACTTCGCGGTGATAGGCCCTTGGGCATATTTCTCTGGGAGTGCCGCTTTGTTTCTCCCCTTGATCACGTGTAACACGTTTACTGTTTTGACTTCTGGTGGGAATTTCTTTTGTTCCCCAGTGTCTTGCTTGAGAGGCTCATCCTCATCTTCGCTTGGTGTATCCTCCCCCTTGTGTACGGCGTTGAGCTTGTCGGACTGCTTGAAGACCCAACATTATGGGTATGATTAGCGGGTTTACCAGGGGTGCTATGGATCTGACATATTTGGTCCAGAATTTTGTTTAGGCTGGACAGTTCATCTCTGGCGCCTTTAGAGGGCGGCTTTTGCTAACCTGGCCGAGAGCTTCTGAACCCGGCGTTTACCGCCGTGCTCTTCGGGCTGTCTTCTTTATTCCGGCGCTTATTATTTTTGATGCATCGTGATTTCCCATTTCCATCTCTAACTTCGGATGTACTTGGGTCGCTGGTGCTGCATCGGGCTAGCCAACTGTCCTCGCCCGCACAAAAGTGGGTCATGAGGCTTGTTAATGCTGCCATTGTTCTCGGCTTTTCTTGGCCGAGGTGTCTGGCAAGCCATTCGTCTTGGACGTTGTGCTTAAAAGCTACCAAGGCTTTGGCATCCGGACAGTAGACTATTTGGTTCTTTTTAGTAAGAAACCTGTTCCAAAGCTTTCGGGCTGACTCTCCGGGCTGTTGATTTATATGACTCAAATCGTGCGCATCCGGAGGTCGGACATAAGTCCCTTGAAAATTTGCCCGAAAAGCGTCTTCGAGCTCTTCCCAGCTTCCAATGGAGCTTTCGGGGAGGCTTTTAAGCCAGTGCCGAGCTAGCCCTTTGAGCTTGAGGGGTAAGTACTTGATGGCATGGAGATCATCTCCTCGAGCCATATGGATATGGAGGATATAGTCCTCAATCCAGACCCCAGGGTCTGTTGTTCCGTCGTATGCCTCTATGTTTACGGGTTTGAATCCCTCTGGAAATTCATGGTCCAGCACCTCATCGGTGAAACATAGGGGGTGTGCGGCACCCCTGTATCTGGGTGTACCATGATGTTCGGATGTTTGTTGTGTTGCATCGTATGCTGGAGCGCGCTTGCGTGGTCCATAGATGGATCTGGTTGCGCCATCCTTTTGATGTGAGCCCTCGCGTGGATCGCGTATTGGCTTATGTGCGGCTTTGTTTGCCGCTCTATGTTGGCCGTGAGGTCATCTATCCGGCCAGATGGCCATTTTAATTTTTGGTTGCGGGGGATCTAAGGCCTCCTCGTCGAATTCAGGTAGCAACTTCTACTTCGGGTAGCTCTTGGTGGGGCAATTACCGCCGTACTTCGCTGCTGTTTTGAGTGCTTTACTCCATCTGATTCTGAGTGTGTCTTGCATAGCCTTGAGCCTTGAGCCTTTGCTTCTGCTTTTTTAGACTCCTCGCGGTGGCAACAAGCCTTTGACGGGCTTTCTGTTGCTCCGGGTGTCTGTCCGGTGTGATGTCGTCCGGACTACTATCTTTGACAGAGTCGGGTTGTTTGGTTTGATTCTCCGTGTTGCCGTGGTCCGGCGATGGTTCACCCTGCTCTAACGCTGGGTCTGTATGATCGTTGTTTCCGCCGAGGCGGGATTTGGAGCGGCGCTTACGCCGCCGCTTTGACTACTTCTCGAGGGGACAACCCTTCATTGCGTCCTTTCGTTCCTCGTCGTCGTTTTCTTTTGGTGTGTCCACCATGTATACGTCATGTGATGAAGTGGGCGTCCAGTGCCCTGTGGGCAGTGGTTCCTGTTCGTCTCCTGCATCGTCGTCCATACCGTCGATGTCTTCGGAGTCGAAGTCGAGCATGTCGGTTAAGTCATCGACAGTGGCTACTAAGTGGGTGGTGGGTGGTCGGTGAATTTCTTCGTCGTCCGCATCCCAATGCTGCTGGACATATTTCGGCCAGGACTCTTTTGACAAGGAGAGAGACTTTAATGAATTCAGTACATCGCCGAAGGGCGAGTGGTGAAAGATATCCGCGGAGGTAAACTCCATGATTGCCGCCCAGTCGGATTTGATAGGCACGGGCGCAGGCGGTTCGGAGTCCGTGGCCGGGGAAGGATCCGGTAGTTTGGCAACACGGCTCTGATACGTCTCCATCATATCTATAATTTTTGATTGTTCCATGCCAATATTATTCAACTTTCATATACTTTTTGGCAACTTTTTATATTAGTTTTGGGACTAACATATTGATCCACTGCCCAGTGCCAGTTCCTGTCTGTTGCATGTTTTTGGTTTCGCAGAATATCCATATCAAACGGAGTCCAAATGGGATAAAAACGGACGGAGCTTATTTTTGGAAAATATGGAAAATTTGGAAGGAAAATCAACGCGAACCAGTCCCCGAGGTGGTCACGAGGCAGGGGGCGGCCCCCCTTAGGGCGCGCCCCCTACCCTTGTGAGCCCACCGTAAGGCGATTGACGCTCTTCTTTTGCCGCAAGAAAGCTAATATTCGGGAAAAAATCACGGTGAAGGTTTCAGGCCAATCGGAGTTACGGATCTCCATATATATACGAAACGGTGAAGCAGAGCCAGAACAGAACGCAGAAACAAAGAGAGACAGAGAGACAGATCCAATCTCGGAGGGGCTCTCGCCCCTCCCACGCCATGGGAGCCAAGGACCAGAGGGGAAACCCTTCTCCCATCTAGGGAGGAGGTCAAGGAAGAAGAAGAAGGGGGCCCTCTCCCCCTTGCTTCCGGTGGCGCCGGAGTGCCACCAGGGGCCATCATCATCACCAACAACTTCACCACCATCATCACCAACTCTTCCCCTCTCTATGCAGCGGTGTAACCTCTCTCTTACTCGCTGTAATCTCTACTTAAACATGGTGCTCAACACTATATATTATTTCCCAATGATGTATGGCTATCCTATGATGTTTGAGTAGATCTGTTTTGTCCTAATGGCTATTTGATGATCGTGATTGGTTTGAGTTGTATGTTTTATTATTGGTGCTGTCCTATGGTACTGTCCGTGTCGCATAAGCGTGAGGGATTCCCGCTGTAGGGTTTTCAATATGCTTATGATTTGCTTATGGTGGGTGGCATGAGTGACAGAAGCACATACCCGAGTAAGTAGGTTGTTTGCGTATGGGATAAAGGGGACTTGATGCTTTAATGCTATGGTTGGGTTTTATCTTAATGAATCTTTAGTAGTTGCGGATGCTTGACAGAGTTCCAATCATAAGTGCATATGATCCAAGTAGAGAAAGTATGTTAGCTTACGCCTCTCCCTCAAATAAAATTACAATAATGATTACCGGTCTAGTTATCGATTGCCTAGGGACAAATAACCTTCTTGTTGACAAAAGCTCTTTACTAAAACTAATTTAGTTGTGTCTTTATTTAAACAGCCCCTAGCTTTTATTTACGTGCTCTTTACTTTCTTGCAAGTTTACCCAAAAACACCTACAAAGTACTTCTAGTTTCATACTTGTTCTAGGTAAAGCGAACGTCAAGCGTGCGTAGAGTTGTATCGGTGGTCGATAGAACTTGAGGGAATATTTTTTCTACCTTTAGCTCCTCGTTGGGTTCGACACTCTTACTTATCGAAAGAGGCTACAATTGATCCCCTATACTTGTGGGTTATCAAGACCTTTTTCTGGCGCCGTTGCCGGGGAGCAATAGCGTGGGGTGAATATTCTCGTGTGTGCTTGTGTTCTTTATCACTAAGTAATTTTTATTTGCTGTTCTTAGTTGTTCTCTATCTTTAGTTATGGATATGGAACACGAAATACCAAAAAAATTAGGTGTAGTTTCTGCTCATGGAGATGGGGAACCTCCTAAAACCCTCGATGCTGGTTATGTGAAAGATATTATGTACTACTTTAATAATCCTGAGAAAACCCCATTCAATTATGTAATGGGAGTAACGTTGGATCAACGTGAATACTTTAGGGATTACCGCTTGACACAAAAAGGGAAACTATGATGGGATCAAATTCATATACTGAATTGGTATGCTAGGCAACTATGCTTGAGATATGATTATACTTGTTGCTCTAAGGTGAAGGCTCCACACCTTCCCTTTTCATGTGAATTTAATGATAATGAAACCTTGGCTTCTTATGCTAATGGTATATATGATTACTATGATGTGGAACAAATAGAAGAATTTGTTGCTTTTAAGGGTGCTTATGAAATTGAATCTATGTTTAAAGAGTTTGAAGATTTTGATGATGCTGTTTATAGACCTGAAAATTTAGCTATCCTGAAATAGTGTTATGAGAATTATGAATACAATTACGAAATTAATGCGCTTATTAAGAAAGTCTCTGCTGTCCAAGAAGAGACTAATATTTTGCAGGAGTCTATGGAAGAAGAAATTGATGAAACTGTGAGCTCATTGGATGAAAAAGATGAGGAAGAGAGCGAAGAACAAAAGGAGGAAGAGCGGATTGATAACCCGTGCCCACCTTCTAATGAGAGTAACTCTTCAACTCATACATTGTTTAATTCCCCTTCGTGCTTACCGAAGGATGATTGCTATGATGACTGTTATGATCCCTTGGATTCTTTTGAAATATCCCTTTTTGATGATGCTTGTGGCCAAGATGCCAATATAAATTATGCTTATGGAGATGAACTTGCTATAGTTCCTTATGTTAAACATGAAATTGTTGCTATTGCACCCACGCATGATAGTCCTATTATCTTTTTGAATTCTCCTGACTACACTATATCGGAGAAGTTTGCACTTATTAAGGATTATGTTGATGGGTTGCCTTTTACCGTTGCACATGATGATTTTGATAAATATAATATGCATATGCTTGCTGCTCCTACTTGCAATTATTATGAGAGAGGAACTATATCTCCACCTCTCTATGTTTCCAATACGATAAAATTGCAAGAAACTTTTTATACTATGCATTGGCCTTTACTAGGTGTGCATGCATTGTTCTTTTATGACATGCCGATGCATAGAAAGAGAGTTAGACTTCTCCATTGCTTGATATATGTTGCTTTGTGTTCACTACTAAATGCCAAATCATTTCTAATTAAAATTGGCTTTGATATACCTTGGGATCCGGATGGATTCACTACTTGAGCACTATATGCCTAGCTTAATGGCTTTAAAGAAAGCGCTGCCAGGGAGACAACCCGGAAGTTTTAGAGAGTCATTTATTTCTGTTGAGTGCTTTCATTTAGTTTTAAAACAACAAAAATAAAGAGGGGAACCTACAACTTTTCAAAAAGAAAAGTGAAAGTGAGAAAGACAAGCATTGTTGAAGTGGGAGAGCTCCTTGAACATTGTTCATACCCATGGCAACTTTGTGAATCTTGATTACAGAAACTTTTCAACAAAAATAATTATCCCCTTGTACAATTCCATTGTATTATAAAAATAATGTGCCAAGGTTTTCCTTTAGGATGTTTACATTTGCTTGATGGTTTGTACGGTGCAGGACAGAAACTTTGGCTGTAGTGCGTGAATTTTAATTTTTTACTGGAACGTCAAATGGTTCTGATTCTTTTTTGCACTGTCTTTCTGTACAAATTTTTTATTTTTTCTAATTTTGGCAGAATTTTCAAGTAACATAAGTATGGTGAATGTTCAGATTGCTACAGACTGTTCTGTTTTAGACAGATTCTGTTTTTGATGCATAGTTTGCTTGTTTTGATGAAACTATCAATTTATATCAGTGGATTAAGCCATGAAAAAGTTATACTACAGTAGACACAATGAAAAAACAAAATATGAATTGGTTTGCAACAGTACTAATAGTAGTGATTTGCTTTATTATACTAACGGATCTTACCGAGTTTTCTGTTGGAGTTTTGTGTGGATGAAGTGTTCGATGATCGAGAGGGTCTCGATGTGAGAAGAAGGAAGAGAGGCAAGAGCTCAAGCTTGGGGATGCCCGAGGCACCCCAAGTAAATATTCAAGGAGACTCAAGCGTCTAAGCCTGGGGATGCTGGGGAGGCATCCCCTCTTTCTTCAACAAGTATCGGTACGTTTTCGGATTCGTTTCGTTCATGCGATATGTGCAATCTTGGAGCGTCTTTTGCATTTAGTTTTCATATTTCTTTTATGCACCATGCTGGTATGAGATAGTCCTTGGTTGATTTATAGAATGCTCTATGCACTTCACTTATATATTTTGAGTATGGCTTTATAGAATGCTTCATGTGCTTCACTTATATCATTTGAAGCTTGGATTGCCTGTTTCTCTTTACATAGACAACCGCCATTTGTAGAATGCTCTTTTGCTTCACTTATATTTGTTAGAGTGTGGGCATATCTTTTGTAGAAAGAATTATACTCTCTTGCTTCACTTATATCTATTTAGAGAGATGACAGGAACTG
Source organism: Triticum urartu (assembly GCF_056163025.1). Classification (NCBI taxonomy): domain Eukaryota; kingdom Viridiplantae; phylum Streptophyta; class Magnoliopsida; order Poales; family Poaceae; genus Triticum; species Triticum urartu. Next base: position 645,434,500 of record NC_141879.1, on the reverse strand, counting down.
GTCATTCACATGGTTAGTCATAAAATCCTACATAAACTTGTAGATCGTTGAATATGATATGTTTGATTCCTTGCAATAGTTTTGCGATATAAAGATGGTGATGTTAGAGTCATGCTAGTCGAGTAATTGTGAAATTGCGAAATACTTGTGTTGAGGTTTGGAAGTCCTGTAGCATGCACGTATGGTGAACCGTTATGTAACGAAGTCGGAGCATGAGGTGTTTATTGATTGTCTTCCTTATGAGTGGCGGTCGGGGACGAGCGATGGTCTTTTCCTACAAATCTATCCCCCTAGGAGTATGCGCATAGTACTTTGTTTCGATGACTAATAGATTTTTGCAATAAGTATGTGAGTTCTTTATGACTAATGTTGAGTCCATGGATTATACGCACTCTCACCCTTCCACCATTGCTAGCCTCTCTAGTGTTGCGCAACTTTCGCTGGTACCATAAACCCACCATATACCTTCCTCAAAACAGCCACCATACCTACCTATCATGGCATTTCCATATCCATTCCGAGATATATTGCCATGCAACTTCCATCATCATCATCTACATGACTTGAGCATTTATTGCCATATTGCTTTGCATGATCGTAAGATAGCTAGCATGATGTTTTCATGGCTTGTCCATTTTTTGATGTCATTGCTACGCCGGATCATTGCACATCCTGGTACACCGCCGGAGGCATTCATATAGAGTCATATCTTTGTTCTAGATATCGAGTTGTAATATTGACTTGTAAGTAAATAAAAGTGTGATGATCATCATTATTAGGACATTGCCCCAGTGAGGAAGGGATGATGGAGACTATGATTCCCCCACAAGTCGGGATGAGACTCCGGATGAAAAAAATATATAAAAAAGAAAAAGGCCATAAAAAAGAGAAGGCCAAAAAAACAAAAAAAACAAAAGAAAAAAAGAGAAAAAAATGAGAGAAAAAGAGAGAAGGGACAATGTTACTATCCTTTTACCACACTTGTGCTTCAAAGTAACACCATGTTCTTCATATAGAGAGTCTCTTGAGTTATCACTTTCATATACTAGTGGGAATTTTAATTATAGAACTTGGCTTGTATATTCCAACGATGGGCTTCCTCAAATGCCCTATGTCTTCATGAGCAAGCAAGTTGGATGCACACCCACTTAGTTTCAGTTTGAGATTTCATATACTTATAGCTCTAGTGCATCCGTTGCATGGCAATCCCTACTCACTCACATTGATATCTATTGATGGGCATCTCCATAGCCCGTTGATACGCCTAGTTGATGTGAGACTATCTTCTCCTTTTTGTCTTCTCCACAACCACCATTCTATTCCACCTATAGTGCTATGTCCATGGCTCACGCTCATGTATTGTGTGAAAGTTGAAAAGGTTTGAGAATGTCAAAAGTATGAAACAATTGCTTGGCTTGTCATCGGGGTTGTGCATGATGTGAGTATTTTGTGTGGTGAAGATGGAGCATAGCCAGACTATATGATTTTGTAGGGATAACTTTCTTTGGCCATGTTATTTTGAAAAGACATGATTGCTTTATTAGTAGGCTTGAAGTATTATTGTTTTTATGTCAAATGATAGACTATTGCTTTGAATCACTCGTGTCTTAATATTCATGCCATGATTAGACATATGATCAAGATTATGCTAGGTAGCATTCCACATCAAAAATTATCTTTTTTATCATTTACCTACTCGAGGACGAGCAGGAATTAAGCTTGGGGATGCTGATATGTCTCCGTCGTATCTATATTTTTTGATTGTTCCATGCCAATATTATTCAACTTTCATATACTTTTTGGCAACTTTTTATATTATTTTTGGGACTAACATATTGATCCAGTGCCCAGTGCCAGTTCCTGTCTGTTGCATGTTTTTGGTTTCGTAGAATATCCATATCAAACGGAGTCCAAACGGGATAAAAACGGACGGAGCTTATTTTTGGAAAATATGGAAAATTCGGAAGGAAAATCAACGCGAACCAGTGCCCGAGGTGGTCACGAGGCAGGGGGCGCCCTCCCCCCTTAGGGCGCGCCCCTACCCTCGTGAGCCCACTGTAAGGCGGTTGACGCTCTTCTTTTGCCGCAAGAAAGCTAATATTCGGAAAAAAATCACGGCGAAGGTTTCAGGCCAATCAGAGTTACGGATCTCCATATATATATGAAACGGTGAAACAGAGCTAGAACAGAACGCAGAAACAGAGAGAGACAGATACAATCTCGGAGGGGCTCTCGCCCCTCCCACGCCATGGGAGCCAAGGACCAGAGGGGAAACCCTTCTCCCATATAGGGAGGAGGTCAAGGAAGAAGAAGAAGAAGGGGGCCCTCTCCCCCTTGCTTCCGGTGGCGCCGGAGTGCCACCGGGGGCCATCATCATCACCACCATCTTCACCAACAACTTCACCACCATCATCACCAACTCTTCCCCCCTCTATGCAGCGGTGTAACCTCTCTCTTACCCGCTGTAATCTCTACTTAAACATGGTGCTCAACACTATATATTATTTCCCAATGATGTATGGCTATCCTATGATGTTTGAGTAGATCTGTTTTGTCCTAATGGCTATTTGATGATTGTGATTGGTTTGAGTTGTATGTTTTACTAGTAAGATGCCCGTGCTACGCTACGGAATCACAAAACATCAAGTGGAACATTATTTTGAAGTCTAGTGAACAATAAAATATGTACAAAGACATTGGTCAAAATGATGCCATATTTACACATTGAGCAAAATCATACATATGATTTCCAACTGATAAACCCCCTTGTCGAAGCAAACATTTATTATCTCCATTTTCACCTTACATAAGACTGTTCTCCCTACCCAATTTTCTCATGACTCTTCCATATTGAGGGGACAAAGAACAAGATATGTTGTTACCTTTTATTCAAGGATTCAGCAATGCTAATTTCATGCTAGTATATTAGGCAAACCAGACTAAAATGTGAAGAAAAATGGCAGCAGTAGATATATCCAAATAACATAGCAGTACATAATATATCCTGAGCACACAATTATAAATGGTCCACAAGAAAGAAACAAGAACGAGTTAAAAGTGCCTTGACTTAATACACAAGCACCTACAGTATATTCTTTTTTAAGGGAAAGCAACAACTATATTACTAATACTTAGTAGGCATTTTGCCCACTGCAACGGCTGGCACAAGGGCAGATACATTGGAGTCCCACCAGAGGGTCTCAAGATTACAATGATGGCCTAGCCTGGCCAGTTCATGTGCAACATGGTTTGCTTTTCTTTTACATACCAAAACTCTGCATCTAGAGAACCACAACCTCATTTGGAACTTTACATCCTCGATGACAGCAGCACAATAAGGGGGAAGAATTAGCATGTCGAGCATCTAGTGCTCCTATCTACGCCATCATATTGACATCATTGGAAATGGCGAGAAGCTCTGCCCCAAATGCATCGTGGATATTATCACCTGTCCTAGCCCGTGATAGGATCACAGCTCTTTCTTCATCACGAGGAACAACCCCCCATCCAGCAAAGGAGCCGCCTGATGTAAATGCCCTATCAATATTAAATTTGATCAAATCTTGTACAGGCGGTTTCGTGAGACAGAGTGCGCCCGATCAGTTCATGTGTGTCCAGCATAGTACACTCTTTTAGTTGTTTGCTCAAAACATATGTGCTAACAATGTTGGCCCTCGAGCACTGGCTTCATCCATCTTCTCACCTAAAAGGACATCAGGTAATCAGTATTACATATATATGATAGTATGTAGTATATTTAGACAAAGGAAAAAACAAGGAGACTATAGGGGGTATGTACTCTGTAGTATATTTAGGCAAAGGAAAAAACAATGAACAACACTTGTAGTACATTTTGTACAGGAGCAAATAAATAAAATGCAAGTTAAATATGTTTTTGAATCATATGTATATAGAAGGGGTGAGTGCACATGTATCTATGTACATACAAAAATATTAATACTGGACTACTTGTAGCTTTCTTACATCAACGAGGTTTCTGCGAAGAAAAAAAAACGCCAATAACACACAAAAAGGAAAGAAATATTCAGGTGTGGCCTGAAAATTGGATGTGGAGCTACCAAGAAAACGAAATGCACTGATGACAAAGCAACCTGCTGTCGGCGTCGTCTGTATTTTTTGAACAGAGGGAGTAACAAAGACAACTACTAAAAAACAATTCAAACACAGATAAATTTTTTTACAAAAAAAACATGAACACTAAAGCAAGTATCTAGGTTGTCTTTCTGTAAATCCTCCACATAACCCTAGTTAGATAGATGTAAGTTTTAATTGTACTTGAGTGATTCATACCTTGGGCTACATGCTGAGAACTTCTTTGTAGACTATGTTCTTTGTAATATTTGCAATGGAGTTGGACTGGCCATCCTTTTTCTTATCCGGGAGAGAGAGAATCTTCATATTACTTCTAGATGTAGCTCTAGAAAGAGCAACATAGAGCTGCCCATGTGAAAATACTGGCTCAGGGAGGTATACACCAACATTTGGTATAGTTTGTCCTTGTGCCTTGTTAATGGTCATAGCAAAGCTAAGTCTAACTGGAAACTGCTTCCTCTTGAACCTAAACGGAAACATCTCATCGTCTGATGGGCAAAGGGGAATTCGAGGAAGGAACACCCTCTTACCAGCATGCTGGCCCAACACAATCTCAGCATCGATTGCATTCCTCATGAATCCCCGGACAATCAACCTCGTCCCATTGCACAAACCACTCGCTGGGTCAATGTTTAATAACAATATAATAGGGCAATTAATTTTCAGCTTTAGGATATGGGGAGGTAGCCCATTAGGTGTTAATGAATTCAAGAATTCTGCAGGATAGTAGTTGTGTGGATCATCATCCGCGCGATCAAAACTGTAGTATATCATCTCTTCCCCAGGAAATCTCTCAATCATACTCATGTTAATCTTGTCAACGTACTCATTCTGAGTTGACAAAATTGCTCGGGATGTTATGTAATTTGGATCCAAGAGGTTTTCATCTACAGTCATCCGGAAAACACTTTCAATAAGCTTATCAATATCAGTGGCGTCGCCGGTGTATGGTACACAAATCTCATCTGGAAGCCGTATGTAATCATCATCCACGGTATCTTCAGTGCCATTCCCGACACGGAGAAGGTAATCAGCAAACCAGGGATCACTCTGAGCCCTCATATTACGGGCAAGTCTTAGTTGTCTCATATTCTCCCAAAGGTAAGACTTGCATAGCGTCGCATCAGTTATTTGTGACCTTGTTCCCTTACGAACAATAGGAAGCACTTGTCTGAAGTCTCCCCCAAACACAACTGTCTTTCCACCAAACGGCAGGTCAGGTCGGTCCATGATGTCCCTCATGCTATTGTCAAGGGCCTCGACCGCCTGCCGCTTTGTCATGGAGGCCTCGTCCCAAATTATGAGAGACGCCCTCATAAGAAGCTTACCTGTCCCACTTTGCTTGGTGAAACTGCAGACCCCATTGTCTTCGGTGTTCAATGGTATTTTAAACCTTGAGTGTGCAGTCCTCCCTCCAGGCAAGATGGATGCAGCAACGCCTGATGTTGCTGTTGCAATAGCTATTTTACCCTCAGCACGTACTTTTGCAAGTAGTGCTTTGTACAGATAAGTCTTCCCTGTGCCTCCGGGTCCATCAACAAAGAACACACCTCCTTGGCCACTATTGATGGCCGCAAGTATCTCGTCATATGCATATCTCTGTTCTGGGTTTAGGAAAGATGACAAGCCAAGGTGTTCTGGGTCCACCTCTATCGTGGACTCCTCTATGATCTCCCTAGCCTCATTATCTGAGGCATCATATGACTCATCAATTTCTGGGAGAGGGAATGATGATATGTCCTTGCCCATCGATTCAAGCATATTTTTTATATCTAATAACGCCATCTGCTCAACGACATGGGGGCACATTTGGGTTAGTCGATAGTCTTCTGTCATAGCTTCCAAGTGTCTGTCCCATAGGCCACGCACATTGCTGGGCTCACAAAAGACCAATATAGTGGCAAATAGCCTCCGAAGGGAAGATGGCATCTGAAAAGCCTCAGCTTCCTTAAGACACACATCGATAGTATTATCTGACTCGATAAGACCCCTCCTTTCAGCAGCTTCACGGAATGTCGGGTAAACAATACCATTCACTGTTCTAAGCTCTTCGAAGGATGTAGCACCTGTGACATGGTTTAGAAGCACTCTAAGATAATACCTCTCCCCTTCAGCTGGATGTGCAGACACAATTCTCCCAATCTGTGCGCGTTCATCCCTCCTTTTCCAATACTTTCCACCTGACATCCAAACAAAATATGATGGGAAATCCTTATATAAAATTCCTCGAGCCAACTCATATTTCTTGTTTGCCTCAAAATACTCAGTTAGCATGGTCTTGGAAGCTCCTTCTTCAGAGAGGACATCATTCAGATTTGCGCCCGCTTGAAATGACACCATGTGCATATTAGGGAGGTGGAGTTGGAGTTGTCTAATAGATGGAAATATCTGACTAAGGTCAAAACCATATATCCTCCATAATGCTTCTGGTGGCGTAACCCACCTGGAATCTCTGTATTGCTTTATCTCATCAATGTTCCCATCACTATCCACCTCGTCGATAGAAACAGATGCTCGGTCATGGCCCTTATATATGTATTTAAAGAGGTACTTTACAGCTTTTATGCTTGAGCAAACCTCGACATTGATGTGGCAATTATACCTTCTTAGTAGGTAAGGATTGTATGGAACAACCCACCTATTGTCTAACTCTTGGCCACGTACCTTTGCACGGCGTCCATCATCTCTCCTCTTATATATGGGATATGAGTCCTTTCCTTGAAGGGTTGATGCATTAAACGGTCGTGGATAGTAGTTCTTGCAGCTACCTTTCTGCATGCACACGTTCTTGGGGTTTAAGACTCCACAAGGGCCATGCATCATGTGCTTGACGACCATTTTGTACAACTCAGGGTACTTGGATTTGTCTGGCAATTCAGCAGATATGAGACAGTCATATTGCTCTGGGCATGTTAGCTTGTACCTCCCCTCCATGATTAGGAGGAAATGAGCATGTGGTAGACCTCTTTTCTGGAACTCAACGACATATACATATGCTGCCACCTTACCAAGAATGTGCCTTTTAAAAAGTTGTACCTTGAGGTCTTCCAACTTCGCTCGAAATACTCTTACAATGAGATTAGACGATCCTGTGGAGTTTGTCCAGGCTCTAGCTCACTAATTATTTCATCCCAATTAGGGTTGCAAGTCATGGTTAAAAAAATGTCTGTCTTCCCATACTTTTGAACCAAGGCCATGGCATCAAGGTATCTTCGTCTCCTATCTCTTCTCCCTCCAATAAATGATGAAGGAACTATAGTCCGTTTGCCCACTGCACCCGCACGGTATTCCCCAGCTTGAAGGCTATCAACAACACCTTGGTATAGATCAGCACGTATTTGTTTCTGGTGTTTTTTATATAGTCCAGTCTTGAGGTTTCAACCTTGATGTACATATCAACCACATATTGTTGGAATAGTCGTTTACCGTATAGCATGGTGTTAAATACACCACGACGCATTTGAAACTTGTAGCAATAGTAGTCTCTAACGGAGACGCATAATTGACTATTTGTACATGAACCTACAGAATGAGAGATAACAAAAGGACAATATTGGGAATTAAGAAAAGTAAGCACAATGAGGATAAACAAAATGAACACATGTTATTTTTGTTATATGAATTACCTAGACTCTGTCGACCACTGCGACGGGACTGAAGTATCTCATTCAAGCCGACACCATTCTTTGGGATGTCAGGATGCCAACCAATCTCCCCTCTTGGGAAGAATAAAGGGTAAGACAATGGATCATAACATCCATAATATGGTTGGATGCTATATCTCGTGTTGTTGTTACCGAACAATACTATGCTACGATCAAAGTGCTTACAGAGTTCACTACCCTCAACCCAAATAGCTGCAACCTCTGATGATATAGGCACATTATACCTCCGTTGATCCAACCTCATGTCGGTGTTCAGTTCAATACGGTATTCCTCAAGGTCATCGACTCCACCTAGATTCCTGAATGTTTCAGAATAAGGATTATCCTTGAGGATGTCAACAAGCTTTCGAATGACATCTCGGTCTAAGTTCGGGGAGCGCCGAAACCTATGTTGTAAACCGGGATCGTCATCATAGAAGTAGAGTTCCAAATGCTTTGGCCCATCTTGAGTTGGACCAAATGAGAAGATGTTGTGGTAAATTTGACCGTGAGCTCGAAACGTATAGACTCCCGACTTCATGTTTGTGTATCTGTTGTCCAGGCTGACTCCAAGGGTGGTGAATGAAAAGTGTCCATTGAAGTATCGAATGTTATCCCTAAAATGCACGGCATTGGGATCTGAACTTGTGTACAACATTTTAAGTTCCAAGGGTGGTTCTAAGTGTGCTAACTTAACTTTTCCAGACCGGCAACAAAATCCATTTGACTCATACTGGAACCTCTTTGCACCACAATGCTTGCAATCAGGTTTAGGTGCCAGCGTGTGAGTACTTACTGGTATATTCTTGTAGACATCATCATATGGGTCAGGAATAATGGTATCTACTTTAAATGCATCTATCAGGTCATCACAGTCTTCATCATCTCCTACATATACATGAGATGAATAGTGTTATATAGGTCTTGCAGTTTTTGTACTATAATACATGTGTAGGAAAGTAAGGCATCCACGGCATTAGCAATACCTCTGCCAGCAAATATGAAGTACTCGTCATCTTCTTCTTCAGACTCATCATCGTCCGTAACAAAGCTTTCTGTTGGGGAACCTACATATGAAACCAATGGGAGCCAATAATGAATTGTCCATTCCAAGTTATAAGGATGGTTCTGAGTGTGTGTTATAACATACTTAGTAAAGAAAAGAAGGCATCCATACCATAGCATACCTGTGTTAGTGTAAACTATGTGATCCTCTTCCACCGCTTCAGGTATGCTTTCAAGATTACCTGGTATTTTGATGATAGTGTAAAATACCGGCAACACCTTCGGAAAAATTGGCGAGATAAAGGAATGTGTATGTGAGAATTACCTTGCACTGTAGCAGAAGTTTGTGCCAGCATAATCGGGTAGCTAAAGGCATAAGAGCTTGATGATAGTTGTCCTGCCAATGAACCTTTAGGGCACTGCAGTGCGACGGAATCCTTACAGAGAGTATCTCGTTTAGCTGCGTAGCTTTCTTTACGCTGAGCTAGGAGTGCTTGCCGCTCTTTGGGTGGTAGGCTTTTCCTACGTGCTCGCTGGCATGCATTCCTTTCTTGCCTTTCATCTAGCGTCAAACTTTGCCTACGTGCTCGCTGACTTGCATTCCTCTCATCAAGTGTCATACGTTGTCTTTTCTCTCTTCTCTGTGCATTAATCCTTTCCTTCTCATTTGGTGTTAAACTTTGCCGACGTGCTCTCACACGTTCTCGCCTTGCTTGTATTTGTTCTGGTGTACGGCTAGCATATCTTATTGCTTCACGTGCACGCTTTCGCCCTATACTATTTTTATGAGAAATTAATTAAGTGGGTAAACAAAATTACATAAACACACACTTTCGCCTTATAGACTTACCTTTGGAGCTTTCTCCTCGCTCCAAGTCCTCAATTGATGTGAGCAGACCATTATTAGTAGGAAAAATCGCAGCTGATTGGTTTTTCACTTCATCATCCGAAGAACACGAGTAACTCAAATGTGTGTCACATGTCGGCTCGCGTATAAATAGACTTGTCCGAGTTTGTGGCATGCCATTGGGGCCAGTTCTGTTGGACTTATTATTGCCGTAGACCACTGTGTTATTTAAAGTTGGACCAATAGTCAGATAATACAAATTGAGAAATATGCAAACAGATTGTTCCGCCAAGTGATAAGGGATAAGATAGCAACCTTTTTCTTTTCCTTTATCGCTTTGTTGGCACAAGGATTGTAACATTTGGGCGCAAGACCTGAATATTTCTCCCCAAAACAAAAGAGAGTATGAGGTTAGCCAAAAATGAATTAAAAGATCAAAACACAAAAGCCAATAGGAATGTTATATCTAAAAGAATATTATTCCTTGCCAAAAGCCAACTGGATAATTCATTTTAACCCAAGCACAGGTATGATAGATTTAGAGAAATTTATATTTAGATCCAAAAGTGCACATATGATAAATTTGATCGTCATTAAGTAACAATATGAACAAAACAAATAATATGAACAGCAGCATGTACAAAACATGGAAGTATGAAACAGGGAAGTATGAAACAAGATGCACTACTTATAAATCTCTAACACAACCACCAATCTCTGAATGAGTGCTCATACTGAATATTCATCCTAACTCAGCCAGTATGTCCTCACCTTGTGGTTCTTCAGTTTCACACCAAAATCCAAGGGTTTCTCCTGTAGACTTCTAATTTCTGAGCTTGTTGAGTATGTTTTGGACCTGCCATGTGGGTTGTCATTTCAAAAATCAGTGATTTAGTGAGAAACAAATCCAATTGTAGTTGCAGCCGCCACTGAGTATTTATGTGCAGATTTAGTACCAATGCATATTTGCTATTTGGTCAACTTAAGCAACAACTTCAAGATCTCAATTGTAAGCAATACCACAATGCATGTATAATGTGGTACTACAAAAGTATAAGATCAAGTGACAAGAATGTGGCTACCTGCGGTCCATCAATCTATGCCAATAGATGAACAAAAAACCAAACTAATATTCTATTCACTAATTATCAGTGCTAGCATTTATTGTGTAGCAATAATATTAGCATAGCAAATCTAAGGACAGTAAACTATTCCCCTTGTATTATAGGGAAAAGGTACCGGTGCTTGATCTCCTAATCGGATCAGCTATTTCTGTCAAAGCACATATATGCGATTGCACAAGTAAGAAGATTCGCCCATACCTCCTTCATGAAGCAGAACAAACGGCGTAGTCCTCACAATCTGTTCAATCTGAAGATTTGTGTAACCAGCCTCTGGCTTCTTTGGGTGCAGCAGCGTGAGTCCCATATGCCTGCCCATTTGCTTTATATTCGTCTTCAAGAGTAGCTTCTAGACAGCTCCACCTTGGCACGCGGATTTGAACTTGGTGCGACAGAAAAATTGATATATATTGGTCTGCAAGGTTGGCTTCTAGACTGTTCCGCCTGGGCGTGCGGGTTTGGCAGAAAAATTTGAATTTGGGAGGCGCCACAGGAGGATGGCAGTAGCCAAGAATAGCCCGCCGGTGGAGAAGGGGAAGGAGTAGTCGGCGCCGCTGCTGAGGATGAGCATCTCGTAGCCGGCGGCGTACTTTGCGGCAGTCAGCGTTGGAAGGGAGGGGGAAGGGGGCGGATGAGACATCGAGGGGGGGGTCTACGGGAGAGGAAGAGGAAGAGGCGTCAGGAACGTACTGCGTCGGCGGCGGACCTGCAGCGACCACCGTCGGAGGAGACGGGTGAGCCGGCGGAGGAGACAGCAAGGAGGAGGGGAAGTGGCAGTGATGGTCTACCATAGGCCTTCTGCAGCAGAGGAGGGGGCAGTAGAGGCGTTGGTAGACGGACGGCGTGGTCAGCCTGCTTGCCGAGGTCGACATCAGATGAGATGGGGAAGGGGGCGAGGGGACGACGAGGAGGATGGGGTCGTGGCGGCGGTGGGAGATGGGGCCGAGAGAAGGCACAAGAGGGCTGGGGTTGGATGGCGCCGGCAGCGGCCAGATCGCCGGATCCATTCCAGCGCTGCCGGCGGTGGTTCGTATGGCGCCCCCTGATTCTGGATTTCTGGAGAAGATGGTCGGATAAGGTGGGGCAGGAGAGTTGAACGGGAGAGACAAGTTGGAGGGCTCATCTGCAAATGTGTGATGAATAGCGGGTGTTTTTTTGCAAAATTTGCCACAGATTGCTTATGGTGCGTTGGATGCAGATCCAACAATCGTAAACGACAGATGGCAGGCACACCATCATCACCAACTCAGACTTTTATAGGAGTAGAGATTATTGGTGCTGTCCTATGGTGCTCTCTGTGTCACGCAAGCATGAGGGATTCCCGTTGTAGGGTTTGCAATATGCTTATGATTTGCTTATGGTGGGTGGCGTGAGTGACAGAAGCACAGACCCGAGTAAGTAGGTTGTTTGCGTATGGGATAAAGGGGACTTGATGCTTTAATGCTATGGTTGGGTTTTACCTTAATGAATCTTTAGTAGTTGTGGATGCTTGCTAGAGTTCCAATCATAAGTGCATATGATCCAAGTAGAGAAAGTATGTTAGCTTATGCCTCTCCCTCAAATAAAATTGCAATAATGATTACCGGTCTAGTTATCGATTGCCTAGGGACAAATAACCTTCTTGTTGGCAAAAGCTCTTTACTAAAACTGATTTAGTTGTGTCTTTATTTAAACAGCCCCTAGATTTTATTTACGTGCTCTTTACTTTCTTGCAAGTTTACCCAAAAACACCTACAAAGTACTTCTAGTTTCATACTTGTTCTAGGTAAAGTGAACGTCAAGCGTGCGTAGAGTTGTATCGGTGGTCGATAGAACTTGAGGGAATATTTGTTCTACCTTTAGCTCCTCGTTGGGTTCGACACTCTTACTTATCGAAAGAGGCTACAATTGATCCCCAATACTTGTGGGTTATCAGGCTCTTGTGAAGGGTAAGGTCGATATTCGGCTCGATCGCCGCTGAGGATACGGCCTTCGTGACGGGGTCTATCCACCCGTCCATGGATGGCGCAACTGGCTCCAAATTGAGGCTCGGAGCGGCTGCCGGTGCGATCTCCTGAATACGGTCCGATGATAGAGCTAAATCATACTCATCGTGACCGCGTGGCGCACAAGGCAGGGGCTTGAATTCGTCGAAGATCAAGTCTCCGTGGATATCAGCCGTGTAATTTAAGCTTCCAAACCTGACCTGATGGCCAGGGGCGTAGCTTTCGATCTGCTCCAGATGGCCAAGCGAGTTGGCCCGCAGTACGAAGCCGCCGAACACGAAGATCTGTCCGGGGAGAAACGTCTCACCCTGGACTGCATCGCTATCGATGATCGTAGGAGCCATCAAGCCTAACGGCGACGACACAGAGGAACTCTCAATGAAAGCACCAATGTCGGTGTCAAAACTGGCGGATCTCGGGTAGGGGGTCCCGAACTGTGCGTCTAAGGCGGATGGTAATAGGAGGCAGGGGACACGATGTTTTACCCAAGTTCGGGCCCTCTTGATGGAGGTAAAACCCTACGTCCTGCTTGATTTATTCTTGATGATATGGGTATTACAAGAGTTGATCTACCACGAGATCGGAGAGGCTAAACCCTAGAAGCTAGCCTATGGTATGATTGTACGTTGTCCTACAGACTAAAACCCTCCGGTTTATATAGACACCGGAGGGGGCTAGGGTTACACAAGGTAGGTTACAAAGGAGGAGATATACATATCCGTATTGCCTAGCTTGCCTTCCACGCCAAGTAGAGTCCTATCCGGACACGGGATGAAGTCTTCAATCTTGTATCTTAGTCCAACAGTCCGTCCAAAGGATATAGTCCGGCTGTCCGGAGACCCCCTAATCCAGGACTCCCTCAGTTAGGTTTACCTTAATACTTTTGTTGTATTTGCGGATGCTTGCAATAGAGGTTAATCATAAGTGGGATGCTTGTCCAAGTAAGGGCAGCACCCAAGCACCGGTCCACCCACATACCAAATTAGCAAAGTACCAAACGTGAATCATATGAACGTGATGAAAACTAGCTTGACGATATTCCCATGTGTCCTCAGGAGCGCTTTACATCTTATAAGAGTTTGCCCAGGCTTGTCCTTTGCTACAAAAAGGATTGGGCCACCTTGCTACACTTTATTTACTTTTGTTACTTGTTGCTCGTTACAAATTATCCTATCACAAAACTATCTGTTACCACTTATTTCAGTACTTGTAGATAATACCTTGCTGGAAACCGCTTATCATTTCCTTCTGCTCCTCGTTGGGTTCAACACTCTTACTTACCGAAAGGACTACGATAGATACCCTATACTTGTGGGTCATCAGTTAGCACCTTTTGGATTGACAAAACCTTCTGGTTGCATCATATACAACTCTTCTTTAAGATATCCATTAAGGAATGCAGTTTTGACATCCATTTGCCAAATTTCATAGTCATAAAATGCAGCAATTGCTAACATGATTCAGACGGACTTAAGCATCGCTACGGGTGAGAAGGTCTCATCGTAGTCAACTCCTTGAACTTGTCAAAAACCTTTTGCAACAAGTCGAGCTTTGTAGATAGTAATATTACCATTAGCGTCAGTCTTCTTCTTGAAGATCCATTTATTCTCTATGGCCTGCCGATCATCGGGAAAGTCAACCAAAGTTCACACTTTGTTCTCATACATGGACCCCATCTCAGATTTCATGGCCTCAAGCCATTTTGCGGAATCTGGGCTCATCATCGCTTCCTCAAAGTTCGTAGGTTCGTCATGGTCAAGTAACATGACTTCCAGAATAGGATTACCGTACCACTCTGGTGCGGATCTTACTCTGGTTGACCTACGAGGTTCGGTAGTAACTTGATCAGAAGTTTCATGATCATCATCATTAGCTTCCTCACTTACTAGTGTAGGAATCACTGGAACTGATTTCAGTGATGAACTACTTTCCAATAACGGAGCACGTACAATTACCTCATCAAGTTCTACTTTCCTCCCACTCACTTCTTTCGAGAGAAACTCATTCTCTAGAAAGGATCCATTGTTAGCAATGAATATCTTGCCTTCGGATCTGTGATAGAAGGTGTACCCAACTGTCTCCTTTGGGTATCCTATGAAGACACATTTCTCTGATTTGGGTTCGAGCTTATCAGGTTGAAGCTTCTTCACATAAGCATCACAGCCCCAAACTTTAAGAAACGACAACTTGGGTTTCTTGCCAAACTACAATTCATAAGGTGTCATCTCAACGGATTTAGATGGTGCCCTATTTAACGTGAATGCAGCTGTCTCTAAAGCATAACCCCAAAACGATAGCGGTAAATCAGTGAGAGACACCATAGATCACACCATATCTAATAAAGTGCGGTTACGGCGTCCGAACACACTAAGGGAGTCCTAGATTAGGGGGTCTCCGGACAGCCGGACTATAGCCTTTGGCCGGACTAGAAGATACAAGATTGAAGACTTCGTCCCGTGTTCGGATGGGACTCTCCTTGGCATTGAAGGCAAGCTAGGAAATACGGATATGAAGATACCCTCCCTTGTAACCAACTCTGTGTAACCCTAGCCCCCTCCGGTGTCTATAAACCGGAGGGTTTAGTCCGTAGGACAACATACAATCATACCATAGGCTAGCTTCTAGGGTTTAGCCTCTACGATCTCGTGGTAGATCAACTCTTGTAATACTCATATCATCAAGAACAATCAAGCAGGACGTAGGGTATTACCTCCATCAAGAGGGCCCAAACCTGGGTAAACATCGTGACCCCTGCTTCCTGTTACCATCTGCCTTAGACGCACATTTCGGGACCCCCTACCCGAGATTCGCCGGTTTGACACCGACATTGGTGCTTTCATTGAGAGTTCCACTGTGTCGTCACCATAAGGCTTGATGGCTCCTTCGATCATCGATAGCGATGCGGTCCAGGGTGAGGTTTTCCTCCTCGGACAGATCTTTGTATTTGGTGGCTTCGCACTGCGGGCCAATTCGCTTGGCCATCTGGAGCAGATCAAGAGCTACGCCCCTGGCCATCAGGTCAGCTTCTGAAACTTAAACTACACTGCCGACATCTGCGGAGACTTGATCTTCGACGGATTCGAACCCGTGTCAGGTGCGCCGCACAGTCAGGACGAGCATGACGTAACTCTGCCGTCGGACAGTGTTCGGGAGATCGCATCTGCAACTACTCCGGCCTTCAATCCGGAGCAAATTGCGCCATCCAAGGACGGAGGGATAGACCCCGCCATGGAGGCCGCACTCTCAGTGGTGATAGAGCCGGATACTGACTTCACCCCTTACGAGAGCCATGTCGCCGAACCACTGGATTCACCTCCGGCCATGGACTCCGAGCCGCTTACATCCATGCCCGACGAATCCGACTGGGCGCCGATCATGGAGTTCACCTCCGCGGATATCTTTCAGCACTCGCCCTTCGGCGATGTGCTAAATTCATTGATGTCCCTCTTCCTGTCAGGAGAACCTTGGCCGAACTATGTCCGGCTAGAATGGGATGCGGACAACGAAGAAATTCGCTGCCCACCCACCATGCACTTAGTAGCCACTGTCGATGACTTAACCGACATGCTCAACTTCGACTCCGAAGACATCGATGGCATGGACGAAGATGCAGGAGACGAACAGGAACCAGCGCCCACAGGGCGCTGGATAGCCACTTCATCACATGACATATACATGGTGAATACACCCAAAGAAGGCAATGGTGAAGAGACAACGGAGGATGGCCCCTCCAAGAAGCAACCCAAGCGCCGACGGTGGCGGCGCCGCTCTAAGTCCCGCCATAGCAAAAACAGCGATAACAGCGCAAGAGAAAATAACACTCCAGTCGACTCCAGAGGAAATGACGACCACATTGCCCCGACGGCAGAGCACGATGAAGCTGCAAGCGGTGAACATAGTACGGATCCGACGTCCGAACACGGCGACGCCGAGGATAACCCTCATCAAACCCCATCTGGGGAGGAAAACAGTCCGAACGAAGATGCACACATCATCTCGGAAACGCACTTGGAGCAAGAAAACCTCCGCATAAGGCTTATTGCCATAGCGAGGAGTCTGAAGAAGCATAAGCAAAGGCTTAAGGCCGCACAAAACACGCTCAACAGCAGGTGGAACAAAGTGCTCGAAAATGAAGCAAAGTATGGTGGAAGTTACCACACAAAGAGCTATCCAAAGCGCAAGCTATTACCTGAATTCGACGACGAGGCCCTAGAGCCCACACAGCCAAATAATGAAACGGCCAACCGGCCAGATCCACCACCTTGTGACCGCGATAGAGCGGCTTACAAAGTCGCAGATAAGTCAACACACGATCTACGTGAGGACTTGCGCCAAAAATCCAGTACGACCAGATCCATCTATGGATCTAAGAAGCGCGCTTCGGCACAAAATCAAAACCGAATATTACAACCGTCCGAACGCCATGGTACGTCCAAGTATAGGGGTGCCGCACACCACAAATGTTTCACCAATGAGGTGCTGGACCACGAATTCCCAGAAGGATTCAAACCAGTGAACATAGAAGCGTACGACGGGACCACAGACCTGGGGTCTGGATTGAGGACTTTATCCTCCATATCCATATGGCTCGAGGAGACGATCTCCATGCCATTAAATACTTGCCCCTCAAGCTTAAAGGACCAGCTCGGCACTGGCTGAAAAGCCTCCCCGAAAACTCAATTGGAAGTTGGGAGGAGCTCAAAGACGCTTTTCGAGCTAATTTTCAAGGGACCTACGTCTGACCTCTGGATGCAGACGATTTAAGTCATATAATTCAAAAGCCCGAAGAGTCCGTCCGAAAGCTTTGGAATAGGTTTCTCACCAAAAAGAACCAAATCGTCGACTGTCCATACGCCGAAGCCTTAGCAGCTTTCAAACACAACGTCCAAGACGAATGGCTCGCGAGACACCTCTGCCAAGAAAAACCGAGAACAATGGCAGCTCTAACAAGTCTCATGACCCGCTTTTGCGCGGGCGAAGACAGCTGGTTAGCCCACAGTAGCACCAGCGACCCAAGCACATCCGAAGTCAGGGATAGCAATGGAAAACCATGACGCAATAAAAGCAAGCGTCAAAATAAAGAAGATAGCCCGGATAATACGGTGGTAAACGCCGGATTCAGGGGCTCTCGACCAGGTCAGCGGAAAAAGCCTTTCAAAGGCAGCAGAGATGGACCGTCTGGCCTAAACAAGATTCTTGACAAACTATGTCAGATTCATGGCACCCCCGATAAACCTGCAAATCACACCCACAAAGAACGCTGGGTCTTCAAGCAGGCTGGTAAGCTAAACGCAAAACACAAGGGGGGGGAGACACCAAGCGAAGACGAGGACGAGCCTCGCCAGCAAAGCACTGGAGGACAAAAAAAATTCCCACCAGAGGTTAAAACAGTCAACATGATCAATGTGACGAAAAGGAGAAACAAACATGCACTCTGAGACACACGCGCCATAGAGCCCGTCACCCCTAGGTTCAACCCCTGGTTGGCCTGCTCGATCACTTTTGATCGCGGGGATCACGCGACAAACATCCGGCACGAAGGATTGGCTGCCTTGGTGTTAGACCTAATAATAAACGGATACCATCTCACAGGAGTCCTCATGGACGGTGGCAGTGGTCTAAATCTGATATATCAGGACACAGTCCGCAAAATGGGGATAGACCCGACAAAAATAAGCCACCGTACTACTACCTTCAAGGGAGTAATACCAAGCCTAGAGGCCCGCTGCACGGGCTCTCTATTACTAGAGGTTGTATTCGGTTCTTCCGACAACTTCCGAAGTGAAAGGTTAACTTTCTACATCGCTCCATTCCGAAGTGGCTATCAGGCACTACTCGGAAGAGCGACTTTCGCTCGTCTTAATGCAATCCCGCATTATGCTTCTCTCAAGCTTAAGATGCCCGGTCCACGTGGCACCATCACAGTTAGCGGAAATACTGAGCTTGCTCTACGCGCGGAAGAATGTGCGGCGGCTTTAGCCGCTGAGCACTAGACGGCCTCACCAACCATAAAAAATGACAGGTCGTCAAGACCACCGACATGGTTAGACGAGTCCAGTGCACCACTACATATACATGAGATTGGTTTGATGATCAAGCCCTCCTAGACGGTACCAGGGGCTTCCCGCGTGTAATCAGGGCTAGCCCGGCTCAACTTTACTTATCTTAAATTTTAATGGTTTATTGACAATAACCAATTTTCTAGCACGGCAACTTTCACCTAAGTTCTTCTCTTTTACAAATGACAATCGTGCTACACCCGTCCAAGACACGGCACAACGGAGACACAGGCGCAGACGTGCAGCAGGGACCCGCTCAAAGGTTTCTTTTCAGATTAAGACCCTGGGCAAACCTTTTTTACTGTCTCTTGTTGTTCACATCCTCCGGATACTCAATACAACCGAGAAGGATGTCGACGTATTGGCATGTGGCCACGCCAGGACATTGCACGTACCTGGACACTCGGGGTTTATTATTAAAGGCATTGTTCAGCCCGGCATATGTTATAAAGATCGAATACCTTAGGGAGTGTTCGGCGTCGCGAGTTTGGCCTTATATGGATCAGCTCCGAATCATGTCTTTGGTCAAATGTTGGGTTTGCCCGGCTCCCATGTTTTGGTACCTTACGTTCCGCTATATTGGCTAAGGTAGCACTGGGAGAACTACTACGATTGTGCCCTGGTTCATTCGGATGAGCACCTCAGTAGAGAAAGCCGAAAACTGACTGTCATGATATAGCGCGAGACTGGTCAACCACTCGATGACCCAGCGGAATCTTTGGGATTCCTCCGCATTAACGAAGGGCCGTTTCCCGGTCATGTACGTATGCTCCCCGTATTCGGACGAGCGTAGAAGTACCAGGGGCTATATAGTAGCCCCACCGTCAAACTCCTATGGCTAAGTGAAAGTGTTAAAGCAATATAGTCTGATTGCCTCGTTCGCTGCGCTACCACCTCCTTAATGGACCAAGACATTGGATCAAATGTGAATATGTGTTTTTTGCGAACACCCCCGCATTATATGCGTGGGGGCGGAAGCCGACGACTGCAAACTTTCAGGTTATATACATATATACATAAACGGCCGCACAGGAGGCATTATAATACTTTCAGGCAAAAGTATAAACACAACCTTCATAACTCAATAAAACATTATTTTTACAATGGGAGTACATGTCACTAGAACATAATATTCTTTGAGCACTGAGCCTCTATCGAACGAGCGCCTTCAAGAACTTCTTCAAAGTAGTGCTCGGCAACCACTCGGCCCACGGCCGAACCCTGTGTTGCAACAGTGGTGGCCTCCATCTCTGCCCAGTATGTCTTGACACGGGAAAAGGCCATCCGCGCACCCTCTATGCACGCTGACCTCTTCATAGCATCAATGTGCGGCACAGCACCAAGGAATTGTTGCACCAAACTAAAGTAACTATTCGGCCTTGGCCCTCCCGGCCACAGATGATCCACAACGGACCTCATGGCGAGTCCGGACAACCTATGGAGCTCGGCCCACTCGGCCATTTGCTCATTCAGCAGCAGCGGACGCACTGGAGCATGGAACTGTGACCAGAATAGCTTTTCCACTTTGCGATCTCCTTGATCCTTGAAGTACTCGGCCGCATCAGCAGCACTTGCCGCCAAATCCACGTAGGCGTCCGCAGAACACCATAGTTGATCAAGAGAAGCATACTTCGGATCTCCAAACTTAGTCCACAACAAGAAGGGCTTCCCAGCCACGATATCCGCAGCTTGATGCAGCTCCTCCTTCGTCGCTCTGATTTTAGAGCGGGCTTCCTTGGCTGCTACCATGGCCTTCTCTAGGTCTGTCACCCTCGCTCGGCTTTCTTCTTCAAGAAGCTGGTAACGGTCAGCGGCATCTTTCAACTCAATGGCCATCTGGGCTATCCTTTCCTTGCTCTGGCGATGCGCGGAATGTTCGGCCCGCAGCTCTTCGACCGCCCTTAGAGCGGCCGCATCGCTATTCCTTGCTTGTTCCTTGACCCAGGCAAGCTCTGCCCGAAGGGTCTCCACGGTGGCAGCTCCATCTGAAGTCAGAACATATTAAAGATATTGGCATCCTTCTCCTCTTACTATGCGTTGATCACCGGAGAAATCACTTACCCTGTGCCTCGTCAAGCCGCTTGTTGACAAGCACGATGTCGGCATCTGCCGCATCAAGTTGCCGCCTTAGCTCGGCAAACCCATCAGTCCGGCTAGCCACCGGAGCTTCAGCCACCTGCACATAAAGGCGGTCTGGTTATTACCTGGGACTATGATCCTCTGTTTGCCGCCGTTTTCGACAACAAACCGGAGTCTCAGGGGCTACTATCTGCATAGGGCACACCTAATGTGTGCGGTACTGTCAAAAACATACACTATGTTACGTACCTCAAAGCCTTTCAGCAGACTCATAAAAGCTTCATGCAATCCGCTTTCCGCAGAAGAAATCCTTTCAACTATCGTACTCATTAGCGTACGATGCGCTTCTGAGATGGCCGCTTGCTCCAGAAGATCCTTCAGTGCGTCCGACCGCACACTATACTGTTCCGGACTCTTGTTGTTGCTCTCTTTAGGAGCCGAATACTGAGGACTCCGGGTGGCTAAGGGATTACCCCCTGGCCTTGGCGGATCAGGAGAAACCCTTCGCGATGACACTTCAGGGTCGCCCGCCTCATGAGGCGGGGTGGCAGGGGGAGGTGTTTCGCTCTCCATCATCTTCGGAAGAAGATCCCCCGAAGACGAACTCTGTCGAGAAGGGCTACGATCCGAACTACAAGATATAAGCTTCGGTTATTGTCTTCAGAAGTAAGGTAGGATATTTTCACTACTGAGTACTTTTTGATTACTTACAGCTCGGTAGAGGGTTGATTCCCATGCGAACACTGTGCGGCAAGGGTACCCCCCGAGGCAGGACCCTCTGGCGAAGATTTCTTCCCTTGTTTGGAAACCTCTGTTTCCGGATCTTCAGAGGTGGTCCTCTTCCTTCCCCGGGGAGAGGGAATGTCAGATTCTTCTCCCTGGTTGTCCTCCTTCGCGGAGGCGCTCGTTCCCCCGGTTGGGGCGAGTAGTGAGTGAGGCTCGCTTCCAGCCTCTTTATTCCCCCCTTTATCTTCCTTCGAGGGCACTTGATAAGGCGTCGGCTCCAGCATTCTGTCTAGTACTGGATTGGCCAACCCTCGGGAAGGGGGGCCGGACACCTGATCATCTTCGCCTTTGTTATCCAGTCCTGATCAAAGAGCGACTTCTCAAAATGATGTTATGATGAATAAGAGAAATAGTGTGTTCGGCCATGGGATTACTTACTTGGGTATCCGGGCGACTACAGCTCATACCCGCATCCTCGGTGGTGTCCGGACACTTTATTTGTGATCCAAAGAACAACTTGTACATCTCCTCGAGCGTCATGCCGAGGAAATGCTGAATGATTCGCGGTCCCTCCGGGTTGAACTCCTACAAACGGAGAGGTCTATGTTTGCAAGGCGGGACCTGGCGAACTAGCATGACCTGCATCACTGTGACCAGGTTGACGTCTCTCTCAATGAGATCTCGGATGCGACTCTGCAATATCGGCACATCCTTTACCAGACCCCAGTTTAGCCCCTCGCTGATCCATGACGTCAGTTGTGGTGGGGGCCCCGAGCGAAAGGCAGGGATGGCTGCCCACTTGGCACTTCGGGGAGCTGTGATATAAAACCACTCCCGCTGCCACAAACCGGATACCTCTGGGAAGGAACCCTCTAGCCATGGAGCATTAACGCTTTTGCTTATTACGGCACCTCCGCACTCTACGTGCTGCCCCTCGATCATCTTCGGCTTCACATTGAAGGTCTTGAGCCACAGGCCGAAGCGAGGGGTAGTGCGGAGGAAGGCCTCACATACGATGATGAACGGCAAGATGTGAAGGAGGGAATCTAGGGCCAGATCGTGGAAATCCAGCCCATAATAGAACATGAGTCCCCTAACAAAGGGATCCAGAGCGAGGCCTAGTCGTCGGAGGAAGTGAGAGACAAACACAACACTCTCGTTGGGTTCGGGAGTGGGGATGACCTGCCCTCGGGCGGGCAGCCTGTGCGAAATTTTGGCGGTCAGATATCTGGCCTCTCTCAGCTTCTTGATGTCCTCCTCTGTGACAGAGGAGGGCATCCACCGACCTTGCAGGTTGGATCCGGACATGGTTGAAGGTCCGAAGTGCCTGACCTGAGCCTGGGGTGTTGGAACTCGAGGTGGGGGAAGGATTCGATTGAGCGTGAGAGGAAAAAGGGACATGTCTTGGCCTCTTTACAAAGAGGGTGGATGTCCAGCGTCCTCCTCGCGGCTGTTTTGGACTCGCCTAAAATCGAGGAGTCATACCAATGGGCACGAGTGGGTTGCCCACATCCGTATTGATGAGAATCCCGTAATAAGGGGGACACGATCTCTGCTTCGACAAGATGGGTCAAGAAAACCGTCTCGCGATATGTGCGATGCTGGTTGAGAAAAACGGTTCGAATAATGACCGGGCCATGACGTAACGTCGTGCTGTCAAAACACGTCAGCAGATTAGATTTGTGGAGATATTATTCTCTCTACGGTGGTATGTGGAAATTATTTTGTAGGGCCGAGAACTATTCTGGTGTTCAAAATATTCTATGGAGTATTCGGAGGAGGAACCCGCCTTGCAATGCCGAAGACAATACTGCGCGCCGGACTCATCGTCATTGAAGCCTGGTTCAGGGGCTACTGAGGGAGTCCTGGATTAGGGGGTCTCCGGACAGCCGGACTATATCCTTTGGCCGGACTATTGGACTATGAAGATACAAGAAAGACTTCATCCCGTGTCCGGATGGGACTCTCCTTGGCGTGGAAGGCAAGCTAAGCAATACGGATATGAAGATCTCCTCCCTTGTAACCGACTCCGTGTAACCCTAGCCCCCTCCGGTGTCTATATAAACCGGAGGGTTTAGTCCGTAGGACAACATACAATCATACCATAGGCTAGCTTCTAGGGTTTAGCCTCTACGATCTCATGGTAGATCAATCTTGTAATACTCATATCATCAAGAACAATCAAGCAGGACGTAGGGTATTACCTCCATCAAGAGGGCCCGAACCTAGGTAAACATTGTGTCCCCTACTTCCTGTTACCATCTGCCTTAGACGCACAGTTCGGGACCCCCTACCCGAGATCCGCCGGTTTTGACACCAACACACACCATTACGTTGTGGTGTTCCAGGTGGCATGAGTTGCGAAACTACTCCGCATTGTTTCAAATGAAGTCCAAACTCATAACTCAAATATTCACCTCCACGATCAAATCATGATACGTCTTCGTCGTATCTACTTTTCCAAACACTTTTTCCCTTGTTTTGGACTCTGACTTGCATGATTTGAATGGAGCTAACCCGGACTGACGCTGTTTTCAGCAGAATTGCCATGGTGTTATTTATGTGCAGAAACAAAACTTCTCGGAATGACCTGAAACTCCACGGAGCGTATTTTTGGAAATAATAAAAAATACTGGCAAAAGATCAAGACTAGGGGGCCCACACCCTAGCCACGAGGGTGGGGGGTGCACCTGCCCCCCCCCCGAGCGCGCCCCTATCTCGTGGGCCCCGGGGAGCTCCTACGACCTCAACTCCAACTCTATATATTCGTGTTCGGAGAGAAAAAATCAAGGAGAAAGGTTCACCACGTTTTACGATACGGAGCCGCCGCCAAGCCCTAAACTCTCCCGAGAGGGCTGATCTGGAGTCCGTTCGGGGCTCCGGAGAGGGGAATCCGTCGCCATCGTCATCATCAACCATCCTCCATCACCAATTTCATGATGCTCACCGCCGTGCGTGAGTAATTCCATCATAGGCTTGCTGGACGGTGATGGGTTGGATGAGATTTATCATGTAATCGAGTTAGTTTTGTTAGGGTTTGATCCCTAGTATCCACTATGTTCTGAGATTGATGTTGCTATGACTTTGCTATGCTTAATGCTTGTCACTAGGGCCCGAGTGCCATGATTTCAGATCTGAACCTATTATGTTTTCATGAATATATGTGAGTTCTTGATCATATCTTGCAAGTCTACAGTCACCTACTATGTGTTATGATCCGGCAACCCCGAAGTGACAATAATTGGGACCACTTCCGGTGATGACCATAGTTTGAGAAGTTCATGTATTCACTATGTGTTAATGCTTTGGTCCGGTACTCTATTAAAAGGAGGCCTTAATATCCCTTAGTTTCCCCTAGGACCCCGCTGCCACGGGAGGGTAGGACAAAAGATGTCATGCAAGTTCTTTTCCATAAGCACGTATGACTATATTCGGAATACATGCCTACATTACATTGATGAATTGGAGCTAGTTCTGTGTCACCCTAGGTTATGACTGTTACATGATGAACCGCATCCGGCATAATTCTCCATCACTGATCCATTGCCTACGAGCTTTCCATATATTGTTCTTCACTTATTTACTTTTCCGTTGCTATTGTTACAATCATTACAAAATACCAAAAACATTACTTTTGCTATCGTTACCTTTTGCTACCATTACCACTATTATTATATTACTGTGCTACTAAATACCTTGCAGCAGATATTAAGTTTCCAGGTGTGGTTGAATTGACAACTCAGCTGCTGATACTTGAGAATATTCTTTGGCTCCCCTTGTGTCGAATCAATAAATTTGGGTCGAATACTCTACCCTTGAAAACTGTTGTGATCCCCTATACTTGTGGGTTATCAAGACTATTTTCTGGCGCCGTTGCCGGGGAGCATAGCTCTATTCTTTGAGTCACTTGGGATTTATATCTGCTTATAATTATGAAGAACTTGAGAGATCCAAAAACCAATATTCATCCCTCAACTACGAGGGGAGGTAAGGAACTGCCATCTAGCTCTGCACTTGATTCACCTTCTGTTTTGAGTAAGCTTGCGACACCTAAACCTGCTTCTACTATTGATTCTGATATGTCGCATATTATTGATGATGCCACCTCTGCTATGCATGATACTTATGATGAAACCACTTATATGCTTGATACAACTGTGCCACTTGGTGAATTTCTTGATGAACAACTTGCTAGGGCTAGAGAGAATGAAATTATTGAAACTGATAATATTGATGAAAGTTATTATGAAGGCTCTCCTAATAAATATGAATTACCTGTTGTGCCTGAGGGCTATGTTATGGATGAAGAAACTAAAAGAGACTTTCTTGCTTGCAATGATAGAAGTGATCTTAAGAAATTGTTAGCTAAGCTTAAACAAAAAACTCTGAATGCTAGAATGAAATATGATCTTGCTTATGCTACTTCACCTATCTTTGTTACTCATAAGGATTATGAATTCTCTATTGCTCATGATATAATTACTTTGGTTGAATCTGATCCTTTTTATGGCTATGAATCTGAAACTGTTGTGGCACATCTTACTAAATTAAATGATATAGCCACCCTGTTCACTAATGATGAGAGAACTCGCTACTTCTATATCCTTAAAATATTTCCGTTCTCTTTAAAGGGTGATGCTAAGATATGGTTTAATTCTCTTGATCCTGGTTGTGTGCGTAGTCCCCAGGATATGATTTATTACTTCTCTGCTAAATATTTCCCTGCTCATAAGAAACAAGCTGCTTTAAGGGATATATAAAATTTTGTGCAAATTGAAGAAGAGAGTCTCCCACAAGCTTGGGGGAGGCTTCTCAAATTACTTAATGCTTTTCCTGATCACTCTCTTAAGAAAAATGAAATAATTGATATCTTTTATAATGGACTAACCGATGCTTCCAGAGATTACCTGGATAGTTGTGCTGGTTCTGTTTTCAGGGAAAGAACAACGGATGAAGCTGAAATTCTATTGAATAATATGTTGACAAATGAAAATAATTGGACACTTCCTGAGCCAACTCCCGAGCCTATTCCTAAACCAACTCCGAAGAAAAGGGGTGTTCTATTTCTCAGTCATGAAGATATGCAAGAGGCAAAGAAATCCATGAAAGAAAAGGGTATTAAAGCTGAAGATGTTAAGAATTTACCTCCTATGGAAGAAATACATGGTCTTAATTTACCGCCCGTTGAAGAAATATATGGTTTTAATACATCACCTATTGAAGAAACACATGGTCTTGATAACCCGACACAGGTAGTAAAGGTAAATTCCCTCTATAGATATGATAAAGCTGAAATGCCATTTACTAAGTTTGCTAGCCCATGCTTAGATGAGTTTGATAAATTTATGGTTAAGCAAGAAGACTTCAATGCTTATTTTGGTAGAGAATTAAAACGCAGTGCTGATATGCTTGAACACTTGGGTGATTTTATATGGCTAATGTCAAAGGTGAACTTAAACTTATTAGTAAACATGCTTCTATGGTTACCACTCAAGTAGAACAAGTACTTAAAGCTCAAAATGATTTGCTTAATGAATTGAATAGTAAGAATAATGATTATGCTATTAGAGTGGCTACTAGAACTAGTAAGATGACTCAGGAACCTTTGTATCCTGAAGGCCACCCTAAGAGAATTGAGCAAGATTCTCAGAGAAATAATATAGATGCACCTAGTCCTTCTAAAAGGAAGAAAAAGAAAAATGATAGGACTTTGCATGCTTCTAGTGAACCTACTGCGGAAACACCTGAGAATCCAAATGATATTTCTATTTCTGACGCTGAAACACAATCTGGTAATGAACCTGAAACTAGTGATAATGTTAATGATAATGTTCATGATGATGCTCAACCTAGTAATGATAATGATATAGAAATTGAACCTGCTATTGATCTTGATAACCCACAATCAAAGAATCAACATTATGATAAAAAAGACTTTGTTTCTAGGAAACACGGTAAGGAAAGAGAACCGTGGGTTCAAAAACCCATGCCTTTTCCTCCCAAACAATCCAAGAAAAAGGATGATGAGGATTTTGAGCGCTTTGCTAAAATGATTAGACCTATCTTTTTGCGTGCGATTAACTGATATGCTCAAAATGAATCCTTATGCTAAGTATATGAAAAATATTGTTACTAATAAAAGAAAGATACCGGAAGCTAAAATTTCCACCATGCTTGCTAATTATACTTGGAGATCCAGGAGATCCAGGAGTACCCACTATACCATGCTCCATTAAAAGAAATTATGTGAAAACTGCTTTATGTGATCTTGGAGCCAGTGTTAGTGTTATGCCTCTCTCTTTATATCGTAGACTGGATTTGAATAAGTTGACACCTACTGAAATATCTTTGCAAATGGCTGATAAATCAACTGCTATACCTGTCGGTATTTGTGAGGATGTGCATGTGTGGTTGCAAATGTTACTATTTTAACGAACTTTATTATTCTTGATATTCCCGAGGACGATAGTATGTCTATTATTCTTGGAAGACTCTTTTTGAATACTGCATGGGTTGTTATTGATTGCACTAAAGGCAATGCCACTTTTCATGTTAATAGTAATGAGCATACGATACACTTTCCGAGGAAACAACCTCAAGTCCACAGTATCAATTCTATTGGAAAAATTCCATCGATTATTTTTGGAGGTTTTGAATTTCCTCTTCCTACTGTCAAGAAGAAATATGATATTCTTATTGTTGGGGATGTGCATATCCCCATTGAGGTAACCTAGTGTTATTCGAAAATTCTCTGGTTCCATGTTATCCGGAATGAGTTTGTTAACAAGACTTGATCGACCTTGTTAATGGATTCCTTTTGATGATCATGAGATGGATGAAGTTAGAAAACACAACTCTCTGTACCCTCCTTTTACTTTCTATTATTTATATTAAATAAAGAAAAAATAGTAATTTCTGTCTGTTTTCTAATTATCCGTGTAATATAAAAATATCCCGAAAATAAAAGTTCTCCAAATGCCCTGAAATTTAAATATGATTTTTTCTGAAATATTTGAGAATATTTTGCACTGAGAACATAGCAGGGGGGCATCCACCTGGCTATGAGGGTGGAGGGCGTGCCCCCCCCCCGCCTCGTGGGCCCATGGTGGCCCTCCTCCACTTATTCCTGCACCCACACACTCCTTCTTCCTCCCACAAACACCATTATCCAGCTCAAGCACGAGTTCTAGCTCATTTTGCTGCGATTTTCGATCTCCTTGCTGAAAGCACCTCTCACAAAACTGCTTTAGGGTATTGTTCCTTGGTACGTGACTCCTCCATTGGTCCAATTAGTTCTTGTTCTAGTGCTTTATTCATTGCAAATTTGTGCTGCCTAGGTGACCATGTTCTTGAGCTTGCATGTCAAATTTATATGGTTCCAAGTAGTTTTGATGCGTGATATAGGCTCTAGGCACTTGTAGGAGTAGTTGTTATCAATTTTGTTGAGTTTGGTTCACTTTTATTTTGAAGTTACTAAAAATTTCAGAATTTTTCAGAAAATAATGGAGAGATTTTTGAGGGGCTCATCGAGTCGAAGCTCGAAGGAAAAGCAAAATGAAGAAGCAAAGAAGCCCAAATATAATCTGCCTCGCATCGCGGAGGTTCGGCCGTGTGAATGGCCTTGTGATGATTTCTTGAGAGCAGCCCGGATTTATGATGATTTCTATGAATTGGTTGAGAATGCGGGCCTCACCGCCTTCCTCCACGACCAGCGCGAACAGTATCTCTTACTCACCAATATCTTTGTGTAAAACTTTCATTTCCATGCTAGGAACTCACCACCTACGTTGGAATTTTATTTATATGATGAGCACAAGGAGATGTCACTTCATGATTTTTGTCGGGTTTGTTTGATCCCTTTCGAGAGCATCATAGAGGAACCACATCGCGGCGATGTGGATGGGTTTATTGATACCATCACTGTAGGGGAAACGAGGAAGGTTTTCGATGCACGAACTACTAGTATACACTTTCATGTTCTATGTTACTTTGCTATATTTGCTAGTAGATGCTTAATTGGGCATAGAAACTGTGGAAACCTAAGTGCCCCTGATATTGTTATTTTGTGCCATGCCTTATTTCGTGATGACACATTCAGCATGGGTGCTATTATTGCAAAGCGGTTAAATCTTAACCGTACTAAGGGCCCCGTCTTTGGAGGCATCTTTGCCTCGCGCCTAGTTGCACATTTTAACACCCATTAGGCATTATGAGAAGGAAGAAAAATTGCTGCCTCCTATTTATTTAGATTATAAGAGTATGGTAGCACACGATTTTATTGTTAAGAATAGGGGAAATGAGCTCAAATACAAATTGTTCTTTGATAAACATCATCCTGAGACTATTACCCTGCCTGCTCCTTCCTTGTTTGATTTATCTACAGGCAAGTACCATGTTCCGTTGGAGGCTATTCACGCCTACCGGAACCCTACATCAGCCACAGAGCCAGAGTCGAAACCACAAGTTGATCCTCCACGACAGTATAATTACTAGTGGGATCCGGAGATGATTTCCAACCAGTGGCAATCAGAGTCTTCTTCTTCGCAGTACAACCCCAACTATTACTTTGGATATCTGCCAGGCCAGCCGTGGCCAAAGACTAACTTAGGCCAAAAGCCTAAGCTTGGGGGAGTACGTATTTCTCACCGACGTTACATTCATGTTCACACACTCATTGTTAGATGTCGGTGCTTATAATTTTTCATTGTATCATACATGCTAGTTTATTTTCTCTTTTTATGCTTTCTTCTTGTGTGTTTAATAAACATTAAGAAAAAAAATAGTTGTAGCTTTTAGCTAGTTTTAATTTCCATGCATGTAGTAGTAATTAAAAAGAAAAGCCAAAAAGATTTCTTGTTCTTCTTTTTGCTTGTTGGGAGCTTTCCCATGTAAATAGTTTTATTTCTTTTCTTTTCTTTGGGGGTCGATAGGAGAAGACCATGATTAAATTGTTAAAATGGCTCTTACATGCATTATTGTTGATCTGACAAAAGAGCCCATATTGCCTTGTCTTCTCCTGTTTATTGAATGCTTGCAGATTTCAGCTTAGTCCAATGCACGCGCACTATTATTATTATCCACATCGTTCGATCGTGCAAGTGAAAGGCAATAATGATGATTATATGATGAACTTATTGAGATGAGAAAAGCTGGTATGAACTCGACCTCTCTTGTTTTTGTAAATATGATTAGTTCATCATTCCTGATTCAGCTTATTATGAATGAACATGTTTGCAATGATAATTAGAGATTATAGTTGCTTATGCCATGCTTAATTAGCAAGGAGCTTATAATGGTTTACCTTGCGTGCCAACATGCTATTAAAATGGTTGCGATGTGGTATGATAGGGTGGTATCCTCTTTTGAACGATTCGAGTGGCTTGACTTGGCACATGTTCACGCATGTAGTTGAAACAAAACCAATATAGCCTCTACGATATTTATGTTCATGGTGCATTATATCCTACTCATGCTTGCATTCGGTGTTGATTAATTTTAATGCATGTTCATGACTGTTGTCACTCTCTAGCTGGTCGCTTCCCAGTCTTTTGCTAGCCTTCACCTGTACTAAGCGGGAATACTGCTTGTGCATCCAATTCCATAAACCCCAAAGTTATGCCATATGAGTCCACCATACCTACCTGTATATACGATATCTACCTGCCGTTCCAAGTAAATTTGTATGTGCCAAACTCTAAACCTTCAAATAAATATCATGTTGTGTATGCTCGAATAGCTCATGTATCAACTAGGGTTGTCTGTATCTTCCATGTTAGGCGGGTTATTCTCAAGAGGAGTGGACTCCGCTCCTCACTCACGAGAAAATGGCTGGTCACTGGGATGCCCAGTCCCATGCTTTATGCAAATTAAATCAAAATAATTGCAAACAAAACTCCCCCTGGGACTCTTGTTAGTTGGAGGCACTCGTTGTTTCGAGCAAGCCATGGATTGATGCTTGTTGGTGGAGGGGGAGTATAAATTTTACCATTTTGTTTGGGAACCGCCTATAATGTGTGTATCATGGAAGATATCGCTATCTATTGGTTGTTATGTTGACAATGAAAGTATACCACTCAAAATATTATTCATCTCTATTTCAAAACCGAGCTCTGGCACCTCTACAAATCCCCTCTTCCCTCTGCGAAGGGCCTATCTATTTACTTTCATGTTGAGTCATCATCCTCTTATTAAAAAGCACCAGTTGGAGAGCACCACTGTCATTTGCATTCATTACTGTTAGTTTACATTGAGTATGACTTGACTGGATCTCTTTTACCATGAATTAAAATGTCTAGTCAGTCCTTGATCTTTAAAGGTGCTCTGCATTTATGTTTTGCGGTCTCAAAAAGGGCTAGCGAGATACCATCTTGTTATATCATATTATGATTGTTTTGAGAAAGTGTTGTCATCCGAGATTTATTATTATTGCTCGCTAGTTGATTATGCCATTGATATGAGTAAACATGAGACCTGAGAGTTATTGTGAATATGGTTAGTTCATAATCTTTGCTGAAAACTTGAATGCTGGCTTTACATATTTACAACAACAAGAGCAACCATAGTTTGTAAAAGTTTTTCTTTATCACTTTCAGTTTGTCAACTGAATTGCTTGAGGACAAGCAAAGGTTTAAGCTTGGGGGAGTTGATACGCCTCCATCGTATCTACTTTTCCAAACACTTTTGCCCTTGTTTTAGACTCTAACTTGCATGATTTGAATGGAACTAACCCGGACTGACGCAGTTTTCAGCAGAATTGCCATGGTGTTATTTATGTGCAGAAACAAAAGTTCTCGGAATGACTTGAAACTCCACGGAGCGTATTTTTGGAAATAATAAAAAATATTGGCAAAAGATCAAGACCAGGGGGCCCACACCCTAGCCACGAGGGTGGGGGCGCGTCTGCCCCCTGGGCGCGCCCCCTACCTTGTGGGCCCCCTGGAGCTCTTCTGACCTCAATTCCAACTCTATATATTCGTGTTCGAAGAGAAAAAATCAAGGAGAAAGATTCATCGCGTTTTACGATACGGAGTCGCCGCCAAGCCCTAAACTCTTTCGGGAGGGCTGATCTGGAGTCTGTTCGGGGCTCCGGAGAGGGGAATCCATCACCATCGTCATCATCAACCATCTTCCATCACCAATTTCATGATGCTCACCACCGTGCGTGAGTAATTCCATCGTAGGCTTGCTGGACGGTGATGGGTTGGATGAGATTTATCATGTAATCGAGTTAGTTTTGTTAGGGTTTGATCCCTAGTATCCACTATGTTCTGAGATTGATGTTGCTATGACTTTGCTATGCTTAATGCTTGTCACTAGGGCCCGAGTGCCATGATTTCAGGTCTGAACCTATTATGTTTTCATGAATATATGTGAGTTCTTGATCCTATCTTGCAAGTCTACAGTCACCTACTATGTGTTATGATCCGGCAACCCCGAAGTGACAATAATCGGGACCACTTCCGGTGATGACCGTAGTTTGAGGAGTTCATGTATTCACTATGTGTTAATGCTTTGGTCTGGTACTCTATTAAAAGGAGGCCTTAATATCCCTTAGTTTCCGCTAGGACCCTGCTGCCACGGGAGGGTAGGACAAAAGATGTCATGCAAGTTCTTTTCCATAAGCACGTATGACTATATTCGGAATACATGCGCAGATTACATTGATGAATTGGAGCTAGTTCTGTGTCACCCTAGGTCATGACTGTTACATGATGAACCGCATCCGGCATAATTCTCTATCACTGATCCATTGCCTACGAGCTTTCCATATATTTTTCTTCGCTTATTTACTTTTCCGTTGCTATTGTTACAATCATTACAAAATACCAAAAACATTACTTTTGCTATCATTACCTTTTGCTACCATTACCACTACTAAAATATTAATTTTCTACTAAATACCTTGTTGCAGATATTAAGTTTCCAGGTGTGGTTCAATTGACAACTCAGCTGCTAATACTTGAGAATATTCTTTGGCTCCCCTTGTGTCGAATCAATAAATTTGGGTTGAATACTCTACCCTCGAAAACTGTTGTGATCCCCTATACTTGTGGGTTATCAATCGCAGAAACTTGATTTTCTTGTTACGATGATTTTTCACTTCACTCTGAAATTCTTTGAACTTTTCAAATGTTTCAGACTTATGTTTCATTAAGTAGATATACCCATATCTGCTCAAATCATCCGTGAAGGTGAGAAAATAACGATATCCGCCACGAGCTTCAATGTTCGTTGGACCACACACATCAGTATGTATGATCTCCAATAACTCTGTTGCTCGCTCCATTGTTCCAGAGAACGGTGTTTTAGTCATCTTGCCCATGAGGCATGGTTCGCAAGTACCAAGTGATTGATAATCAGGTGATTCCAGAAGTCCATCGGAATGGAGTTTCTTCATGCGCTTTACACCAATATGACCAAAATGGCAGTGCCACAAATAAGTTGCACTATCATTATCAACTCTGCATCTTTTGGATTCAATACTATGAACATGTGTATCACTACTATCAATATTTAGCAAAAATAGACCACTCATCAAGGGTGCATGACCATAAAAGATATTACTCATATAAGTAGAACAATCATCATTCTCTGATTTAAATGAATAACCGTCTCACATCAAACAAGATCCAGATAAAATGTTCATGCTCAACGCTGGCACCAAATAACAATTATTTAGGTCTAAAATTAATCCCGAAGGTAGATGTAGAGGTAGCGTGCCAACGGCGATCACATCGACTTTGGAACCATTTCCCACGCGCATCATCACCTCGTCCTTAGCCAATCTTCGCTTAATCCGTAGCCCCTGTTTCGAGTTGCAAATGTTAGCAACTGAACCAGTATCAAATACCCAGGAGGGAGAGGGAAGTGGGGAGGGAGAAGGAAAGGGGGGCGCCGCCCCCCCTCTCCTACTCCAATTCGGACCGGGGGGAGGAGGCGCGCGACCCACCCTGGCTGCCCCTCTCTCTCTCCACTAAGGCCCATATGGCCCATTACTTCTCCCGGTAGGGTTCCGGTAGCCCTCCGGCTCTCCGGTTTTCTCCGGAATCACCCGGAACACTTCCGGTGTCTGAATATAGCCATCTAATATATCAATCTTTATGTCTCGACCATTTCGAGACTCCTCGTTATGTCTGTGATCACATCCGGGACTCCGAACTAACTTCGGTACATCAAAAACTCACAAACTCATAATATAACTGTCATCGAAACCTTAAGAGTGCGGACCCTACGGGTTCGAGAACAATGTAGACATGACCGAGACACATCTCCGGTCAATAAGCAATAGCGGAACCTGGATGCTCATATTGGCTCCTACATATTCTATGAAGATCTTTATCGGTCAGACCGCATAACAACATACGTTGTTCCCTTTGTCATCGGTATTTTACTTGCCCGAGATTCGATCGTCCGTATCTCAATACCTAGTTCAATCTCGTTACCGGAAAGTCTCTTTACTCGTTTCGTAATACATCATCTCGCAACTAACTCATTAGTTTAAATGCTTGCAAGGCTTATGTGATGTGCATTACCAAGAGGGCCCAGAGATACCTCTCCGACAATCGGAGTGACAAATCCTAATCTCGAAATACGCCAACCCAACATGTACCTTTGGAGACACCTATAGAGCTCCTTTATAATCACCCAGTTATGTTGTGACGTTTGGTAGCACACAAAGTGTTCCTCTGGCAAACGGGAGTTGCATAATTTCATAGTCATAGGAACATGTATAAGTCACGAAGAAAGAAATAGCAACATACTAAATGATCGGGTGCTAAGCTAATGGAATGGGTCATGTCAATCACATCATTCTCCTAATAATGTGATCCCGTTAATCAAATGACAACACATGTCTATGGTTAGGAAACATAACCATCTTTGATTAATGAGCTAGTCAAGTAGAGGCATACTACTGACGTTTGGTTTGTCTATGTATTCACACAAGTATTATGTTTCCAGATAATACAATTCTAGCATGAATAATAAACATTTATCATGATATAAGGAAATAAAATAATAACATTATTATTGCCTCTAGGGCATATTTCCTTCAGTCTCCCACTTGCACTAGAGTCAATAATCTAGTTCACATCGCCATGTGATTCAACACTAATAGTTCACATCACCATGTGATTAACACCCATAGTTCACATTGTCATGTGACCTATACCCAAAGGGTTTACTAGAGTCAGTAATCTAGTTCACATCGTTTATGTGTTTAACACCCAAAGAGTACTAAGGTGTGATCATGTTTTGCTTGTGAGATAATTTTAGTCAACGGGTCTGTCACATACAGATCCGTAAGTATTTTGAAAATTCTATATCTACAATGCTCTGCACGGAGCTACTCTAGCTAATTGCTCCCACTTTCAATATGTATCTAGATCGAGACTTAGAGTCATCCAGATCTGTGTCAAAAACTTGCATCAACGTAACTTTTTACGACGAACCTTTTTGTCACCTCCATAATTGAGAAATATTTCCTTATTCCACTAAGGATAATTTTGACCGCTATCCAGTGATCTTCTCTTAGATCACTATTGTACCCCCTTGCTTAACACAGTGTAGGGTATACAATAGATATGGTACACAGCATGGCATACTTTATAGAACCTATGGATGAGACATAGGGAATGACTTTCATTCTCTTTGTATCTTCTGCCGTGGTCGGGCTTTGAGTCTTACTCAATTTCACACCTTGTAACACAGCCAAGAACTCTTTCTTTGACCGTTCCAATTTTTGAACTACTTCAAAATATTGTCAAGGTATGTACTCATTGAAAAAAAAAACTTATCAAGCGTCTTGATCTATCTCTATAGATCTTGATGCTTAATATGTAAGTAGCTTCACTGAGGTCTTTCTTTGAAAAACTTCTTTCAAAACACTCCTTTACGCTTTGCAGAATAATTCTACATTATTTCCGATCAACAATATGTCATTCACATATACTTATCAGAAATGTTGCAGTGCTCCCACTCACTTTCTTGTAAATACAGGCTTCACCGCAAGTCTGTATAAAACTATATGCTTTGATCATCTCATCAAAGCGCATATTCCAACTCCGAGATGCTTGCACCAGTCCATAGATGGATCGCTGGAGCTTGCACATTTTGTTAGCACCTTTAGGATTGACAAAACCTTCAGGTTGTATCATATACAACTCTTCTTTAATAAATCCATTAAGGAATGCAGTTTTGTTTATCCATTTGCCGGATTTTATAAAATGCGGCAATTGCTAACATGATTCGGACAGACTTAAGCATAGATACGAGTGAGAAACTCTCATCGTAGTCAACACCTTGAATTTGTCGAAAACCTTTTTGCGACAATTCTAGCTTTGTAGATAGTAACACTACTATCAGCGTCCGTCTTCCTCTTGAAGATCCATTTAATCTCAATGGCTCGCCGATCATTGGGCAAGTCAATTAAAGTCCATACTTTGTTCTCATACATGGATCTAATCTCATGTTCTCATACATGGATCTAATCTCAGATTTCATGGCCTCAAGACATTTCGCGGAATCTGGGCTCATCATCGCTTCCTCATAGTTCGTAGGCTCGTCATGGTCAAGTAACATGACCTCCAGAACTGGATTACCGTACCACTATGGTGCGGATCTCACTCTGGTTTTACCTAAGAGGTTCGGTAGTAACTTGATTTGAAGTTACATGATCATCATCATTAGTTTCCTCACTAATCGGTCTAGTAGTCACAGGAACAGATTTCTGTAATGAACTACTTTCCAATAAGGGAGCAGGTACAGTTACCTCATCAAGTTCTACTTTCCTCCCACTCACTTCTTTCGAGAGAAACTCCTTCTCTAGAAAGGATCCATTCTAAGCAACGAATATCTTGCCTTCGGATCTGTGATAGAAGGTGTACCCAACTGTCTCCTTTGGGTATCCTATGAAGACACATTTCTCCGATTTGGATTTGTGCTTATCAGGATGAAACTTGTTTCACATAAGCATCACAACCCCAAATTTTAAGAAACAACAACTTTGGTTTCTTGTCAAACCACAGTTCATATGGTGTCATCTCAACGGATTTAGATGGTGCCCTATTTAACGTGAATGCAGCTATCTCTAATGCATAACCCCGAAACGATAGTGGTAGATCGGTAAGAGACATCATAGATCGCACCATATCTAATAAAGTACGGTTATGACGTTCGGACACACCATTATACTGTGGTGTTCCAGGTGGCGTGAGTAGTGAAACTATTTCACATTGTTTTTAACTGAAGGCCAAACTCGTAACTAAAATACTCTTCTCTACGATCAGATCATAGAAACTTTATTTTCTTGTTATGATGATTTTCCACTTCACTCTGAAATTCTTTGAACTTTTCAAATGTTTCAGACTTATGTTTCATCAAGTAGATATACTCATATCTGCTCAAATCATCTGTGAAGATTAGAAAATAATGGTACCTGTCGCGAGCCTCAATATTCATCGGACCACATACATCATTATGTATGATTTCCAACAAATCTGTTGCTCGCTCCATTGTTCCGAAGAATGGAGTCTTAGTCATCTAGCCCATGAGGCATGGTTCGCAAGCATAAACTGATTCATAATCAAGTGATTCCAAAAGCCCATCAGCATGGAGTTTCTTCATGCGCTTTACACCAATATGACCTAAACGTCAGTGCCACAAATAAGTTGCACTATCATTATTAACTTTGCATCTTTTGGTTTCAATATTATGATTATCTGTATCACTACGATCGAGATCCAACGAACTACATTCATTGGGTGTGTAACCATATAAGGTTTTATTCATGTAAACAGAACAACAATTTATTCTCTTACTTAAATGAATAACCGTATTACAATAAACATGATCAAATCATATTCATGCTCAACGCAAACACCAAATAACACTTATTTAGGTTCAACACTAATCCCGAATTTATAGGGAGTGTGCGATGATAATCATATCAATCTTGGAACCTCTTCCAACACACATTGTCACTTCACCCTTAACTAGTCTCTGTTTATTCTGCAACTCCCGTTTCGAGTTACTAATCTTAGCAACTGAACTAGTACCAAATACTGAGGGGTTGCTATAAACACTAGTAAAGCATACATCAATAACATGTATATCAAATATACTTATGTTCACCTTGCCATCCTTCTTATCCTCCAAATACTTGGGGCAGTTCCGCTTCCAGTGACCAGTCTGCTTGCAGTAGAAGCACTCAGTTTCAGGCTTAGGTCCAGGTTTGGGTTTCTTCTCTTGAGTAGCAACTTGCTTGCTGTTCTTTTTGAAGTTCCCCTTCTTCTTCCCTTTGCCCTTTTTCTTGAAACTAGTGGTCTTATTGACCATCAACACTTGATGCTCCTTCTTGATTTCTACCTCCGCAGCTTTCAGCATTGCGAAGAGCTCGGGAATAGTCTTATTCATCCCTTGCATATTACTGTTCATCACGAAGCTCTTGTAGCTTGGTGGAAGTGATTGGAGAATTATGTCAATGACGCAATCATCTGGAAGATTAACTCCCAATTGAATCAAGTGATTATTATACCCAGACATTTTGAGTATATGCTCACAGACAGAACTGTTCTCCTCCATCTTGCAGCTATAGAACTTATTGGAGACTTCATATCTCTCAATCCGGGCATTTGCTTGAAATATTAACTTCAACTCCTGGAACATCTCATATGCTCCATGACGTTCAAAACGTCGTTGAAGTCCCGATTCTAAGCCGTAAAGCATGGCACACTGAACTATCGAGTAGTCATCAGCTTTGCTCTGCCAGACGTTCATAACATCTGGTGTTGCTCCAGCAGTAGGCCTGGCACCCAGCGGTGCTTCCAGGACGTAATTCTTCTGTGCAGCAATGAGGTTAATCCTCAAGTTACGGACCCAGTCCGTGTAATTGCTACCATCATCTTTCAACTTTGCTTTCTCAAGGAACGCATTAAAATTCAACGGAACAATAGCACGGGCCATCTATCTACAATCAAACATAAACAAGCAAGATACTATCAGGTACTAAGTTCATGATAAATTTAGGTTCAATTAATCATATTACTAAAGAACTCCCACTTAGATAGACATCCCTCTAATCCTCTAAGTGATTACGTGATCCAAATCAACTAAACCATGTCCGATCATCACGTGAGATGGAGTAGTTTCATTGGTGAACATCGCTATGTTGATCATATCTACTATATGATTCACGCTCGACCTTTCGGTCTCCGTGTTCCGAGGCCATATCTGTATATGCTTGGCTCGTCAAGTATAACCTGAGTATTCTGCATGTGCAACTGTTTTGCACCCGTTGTATTTGAACGTAGAGCCTATCACACCCGATCATCACGTGGTGTCTCAGCACGAAGAACTTTCGCAACGGTGCATACTCAGGGAGAACACTTCTTGATAATTAGTGAGAGATCATCTTAAAATGCTACCGTCAATCAAAGAAAAATAAGATGCATAAAAGATAAACATCACATGCAATCAATATAAGTGATATGATATGGCCATCATCATCTTGTGCTTGTGATCTCCATCTTCGAAGCACCGTCGTGATCACCATCGTCACTGGCACGACACCTTGATCACCATCGTAGCATCGTTGTCGTCTCGCCAATCTTATGCTTCCACGACTATCACTACCGCTTAGTGATAAAGTAAAGCATTACAGCACAATTGCATTGCATACAATAAAGCGACAACCATATGGCTCCTGCCAGTTGCCGATAACTTGGTTACAAAACATGATCATCTCATACAATAAAATTTAGCATCATGTCTTGACCATATCACATCACAACATGCCCTGCAAAAACAAGTTAGACGTCCTCTACTTTGCTATTGCAAGATTTACGTGGCTGCTACGGGCTTAAGCAAGAACCAATCTTACCTACGCATCAAAACCACAATGATAATTTGTCAAGTTGGTGCTGTTTTAACCTTCGCAAGGACCGAGCGTAGCCACACTCGGTTCAACTAAAGTTGGAGAAACTGTCACCCGCTAGCCACCTTTGTGCAAAGCACGTCGGGAGAACCGGTCTCGCGTAAGCGTACGCCTAATGTCGGTCCGGGCCGCTTCATCCAACAATACCGCCGAACCAAAGTATGACATGCTGGTAAGCAGTATGACTTATATCGCCCACAACTCACTTGTGTTCTACTCGTGCATATAACATCAACACATAAAACCTAGGCTCGGATGCCACTGTTGGGGAACGTAGTAATTTCAAAATTTTCCTACGCACACGCAAGATCATGGTGATGCATAGCAACGAGAGGGGAGAGTGTGATCTACATACCCTTGTAGACCGACAGCGGAAGCGTTAGCACAACGCGGTTGATGTAGTCGTACGTCTTCACGGCCCGACCGATCAAGCACCGAAACTACGGCACCTCCGAGTTTTAGCACACGTTCAGCTCGATGACGATCCCCGGACTCCGATCCAGCAAAGTGTCGGGGTAGAGTTCCGTCGGCACAACGGCGTGGTGACAATCTTGATGTACTACCGTCGTAGGGCTTCGCCTAAGCACCGCTACAATATTATCAAGGATTATGGTGGAAGGGGGCACCGCACACGGCTAAGAATATGATCACGTGGATCAACTTGTGTGTCTAGGGGTTCCCCCTGCCCCCGTATATAAAGGATCAAGGGGAGGAGGCCGGCCGGCCCCTATTGGCGCGCCAGGAGGAGTCCTCCTCCTAGTAGGAGTAGGACTCCTACTAGGAGGGGGAAGGAAGTGGGGAGAGAGAAGGAAAGGGGGGCGCCGCCCCCCTCTCCTAGTCCAATTCGGACCAGGGGGAGGAGCTGCGTGGCCCACCCTGGCTGCCCCTCTCTCTCTCCACTAAGGCCCATATGGCCCATTACTTCTCCCGGTAGGGTTCCGGTAACCCTCCGGCTCTCCGGTTTTCTCCGAAATCACCCGGAACACTTCCGGTGTCCGAATATAGCCGTCTAATATATCAATCTTTATGTCTCGACCATTTTGAGACTCCTCGTTATGTCCGTGATCACATCCGGGACTCTGAACTAACTTCGGTACATCAAAAACTCACAAACTCATAATATAACTGTCATCGAAACCTTAAGCGTGCGGACCCTATGGGTTCGAGAACAATGTAGACATGGCCGAGACACGTCTCCGGTCAATAACCAATAGCGGAACCTAGATGCTCATATTGGCTCCTACATATTCTACGAAGATCTTTATCGGTCAGACTGCATAACAACATACGTTGTTCCCTTTGTCATTGGTATTTTACTTGCCCGAGATTCGATCATCGGTATCTCAATACCTAGTTCAATCTCGTT
The DNA here is from genome assembly GCF_056163025.1 of Triticum urartu. NCBI lineage: Eukaryota > Viridiplantae > Streptophyta > Magnoliopsida > Poales > Poaceae > Triticum > Triticum urartu. The sequence continues at coordinate 645,392,624 of NC_141879.1, read as the reverse complement.
ACCGGAAAGTCTCTTTACTCGTTTCGTAATACATCATCTCGCAACTAACTCATTAGTTGAAATGCTTGCAAGGCTTATGTGATGTGCATTACCGAGAGGGCCCAGAGATACCTCTCCAACAATCGGAGTGACAAATCCTAATCTCGAAATACGCCAACCCAACATGTACCTTTGGAGACACCTGTAGAGCTCCTTTATAATCACCCAGTTACGTTGTGACGTTTGGTAGCACACAAAGTGTTCCTCCGGCAAACGAGAGTTGCATAATCTCATAGTCATAGGAACATGTATAAGTCATGAAGAAAGCAATAGCAACATACTAAACGATCGGGTGCTAAGCTAATGGAATGGGTCATGTCAATCACATCATTCTCCTAATAGTGTGATCCCGTTAATCAAATGACAACACATGTCTATGGTTAGGAAACATAACCATCTTTGATTAATGAGCTAGTCAAGTAGAGGCATACTAGTGATGTTTGGTTTGTCTATGTATTGTCAAGTAGAGGCATACTAGTGCTAAGCTAATGGAATGGGTCATGTCAATCACATCATTCTCCTAATAGTGTGATCCCGTTAATCAAATGACAACACATGTCTATGGTTAGGAAACATAACCATCTTTGATTAATGAGCTAGTCAAGTAGAGGCATACTAGTGATGTTTGGTTTGTCTATGTATTCACACAAGTATTATGTTTCCGGATAATACAATTCTAGCATGAATAATAAACATTTATCATGATATAAGGAAATAAAATAATAACATTATTATTGCCTCTAGGGCATATTTCCTTCAACAACAACTTTATTATTGCCTCTAGGGCATATTTCCTTCACTTATTACTTCCCAATGCCTTCCCCTAGGCCCAAATCATGGTGAAGTGTCATGTAGTCGACGTTCACATAACACCACTAGAGGAGATACAACATACATCTCATCAAAATATCGAACGAATACCGAATTCACATTATTACTTATAACAATACTCCTCCCATGTCCTCAGGAACAAACGTAACTACTCGCAAAGCACATTCATGTTCATAATCAGAGGAGTATTAATTATCGTTAAGGACCTGAACATATGATCTTCCACCGAATAAACCAACTAGCAGCAACTACAAGGAGTAATCAACACTACTAGCAACCCACAGGTAGCAATATGAGGTTTTGAGACAAAGATCGGATACAAGAGATGAACTAGGGTTTGAGAGGAGATGATGCTGATGAAGATGTTGATGGAGATTGACCCTCTCTTGATGAGAGGATCATTGGTGATGACGATGGCTTCGATTTCCCCCTCCGGGAGGGAAGTTCCCTCGGCAAAATAGCTCCGCCAGAGCCCTAGATTGGTTATGCCCAAGTTTCGCCTCGAGACAGCGGCGCCTCATCCCGAAAGCTTCCTCTCAGTTTCTCTAGGTAAAAACCCTTCATATAGCAGAAGATGGGCACCGGGGGCCTGCCAGGTGGGCGGCAAGGCAGGGGCACGCCCCCCACCCTTGTGGCTGCCTGGTGGGTCTCCTCAGGTGCTTTCTTCGCCCAATATTTTTTATATATTCCAAAATAATTCTCCGTGAAGTTTCAGGACTTTTGGAGTTGTGCAGAATAGGTCTCTCGGATTTGCTCCTTTTCCAGTCCAGAAATCCAGCTGCCGACATTCTCCCTCTTCATGTAAACATTGTGAAATAAGAGAGAAAAGGCATGAGTATTGTACCATAATGCGTAATAGCAGCCCATAATGCAATAAATATCAATATAAAAGCATGATACAAAATGGACGTATCAATGCCAAGCATAGTTGAGATTTAGTGGGGGTGAAGGTTAGTCGAGATGCACCAGCAGTCACTAATTTGCTATTTGCTGATGATTCACTAATTTTGAAGAAAGCTAATGTTCATAAATGTTGCTTGTTTGAAGTCTATCCTGGATATGCACTGTGCTGCTTATGGACAACTTCTTAGCATGGAGAAATCAAGCATTTTCTTCAGCCCAAGCACTGATGTGAATATGAAAGCAAGCTAAGGTCTGCTCTTGCCTCAGCATCATGACTGAGGCCCTGAATGACAAGTACTTGGATCTCCCTGCCACACTTGGACTTGATAAGAGTGATAGCTTCCAATATTTGATTGATCGGTTAATTTTGAAACTCATAGGATGGAAGGAGAAGTGCCTATCATCATGAGGTAAAAAAGGTCCTTATTAAATCAGTTTCACAAGCAATACCAACTTATGCGATGTCCGTCTTTACAATTCCTTAAAAAAAATGCAAAGGAATCACAAATGCAATATCTCGTTCTTGGTGGGGTGATGACGCAACACATAGGAGGATGCACTGGTTTGCTTGGTGGAAGATGTGTATTCCAAAGAAGGAAGGTGGTATGGGATTCAGAGATATCCACTGCTTTAACCTTGCACTGTTGCCAAATAGGCATGGCGTCTTATTGGTAACCTTGACTCTCTACATGCATTGATTTTAAAAGCTAAATACGTCCCAGATGGAGACCTTATTAATGCAGTTTGAAAAAAAGAAAGTGTCCAACACTTGGCAAAGTGTCATGGCAGGAGTGGAAACACTGAAACGTGAACATATTTGTAGAGTTGGAGATGGAGCTCAAGTCAAGATTTGGGAGGATTCTTGGATTCCGCGGTCCCCATCAAGAAAGATAATTACACCAAAGGGAAAGCATCGTCCCTCACGTGTCAGTGATCTTATTGACCCTGCATCAGGCTATTGGGATGAACGAGTGGTTATGCAAACGTTCTGGCACATGGATGCTCAAAGGATACTTGCAATTCCCCTGCCCTTGAATGAAATGAAAGACTTTGTGGCTTGGAACCTAACAAAAGCGAGATTTTTTCAGTGAGGTCTACCTATCAGTTGGAGTGGGAGTTCCAATTTGGTAATAAACTGCAAATCTCTACAGGAATTCGAGGCCAAATGATATTTGGGATTTGGTCTGGAGTCTTCTTTGTCCATCAAAGATCAAAAAATTTATTTGGAGGGCACTCCATGGCGCTATTCCATGTTGCACTATTCTGGCTAATAAACACATTAAAATCAACCTGAGTTGTCCCGCATGTCCCTCTGATCATGATGATATAAAACATATGTTGTTTGATTGTACGTCAGTCGTGAAAGTGTGAAAGTTGCTCGGTATCTATGATGTCATTGAAAAAGCGGTTCTGGTTGACAAGGCAGGCAAAGCTATTCTGAAACACCCATTCTGTCTACGTGAGCAAGATTTCCATGTTCTCAGGTTGCCCAAACCGAAGGAAACAATGGCAACCACCAACAGATGCATTGTATTTATGGTATGAACATCGACTTATGGAGAAGAGACCCAAAGTGTTGCCCAAATTAGCCTGGCTCTGCAGGCTTTAGCGGCAAATTACAACATTTCATGTATCCCGAAGGCCAGTGTGAGGTCGGATGCTTGGATAAAACTAAGGTATGGCTATGTCAAGTTAAGTGTGGACGCTGGTTTCGATAGTGATACACTTGAGGGAACTATTGGAGCAGTCATACGCGACCATCATGCAAAGTTTATGGCAGTGGCACATGGAAAAATTGATATATGTTTTGACTCTTTCACAGCGGAAGCCATAGCAGTGAGATTTGCTATGAATCTTGCACGTATTGTTGGGTGCAGCAAGATCAAAATTAACTCGGATAGTGCGGACGTGATCACAGCCTTACTTGATGGATTTTCTTCTTCATTCGCTTCTGCTGCCTTCATGGACTGTTATTTTGTGTCTCTTGATTTCACCCTTCTGGTCTATGATCATTGTAATAAAGAGAGAAATTAGGTTGATCATGAACTAGCTATGATTGCTATGTTTTCTGCTCCGAACTTCTGGTTAGAATCTACACCTAAGACGATAATTCCTTTTAGTGTAACCGATGCCACAATCCTCAAATGAATAATGATGATTGTCAAAATAAAATTGGATTTGGAGGACTCAGGATTTTAATGTCCTATAAATAAATAACGGAAATAGTAACAGACGAATGTTCGCCAGGGAGAAACTGCTAGCGAACGATCCTATGATGCAGTTTGGATGACTTTTTAGACTCAGGTTCTCCGGACGCACTAAAAACTGCCAGGTTTTCCAAACGCACTAAAAAGTTATGCCATGGCAGTTTTACAAAAAAATCCACCCAGGTTCTCCAAACGCACTAAAAACTGCCTCACAAACGTTCGCAAATGTCATGTCGTGTGACGAACGTTTGCTAGATAACACCATCGCTCAATTATTCTCGATGTGACCCCTCAAAAAAAAGTTATCCTCGATGATGGTGTGTGCTCTACTTATTTGCTCTTAAAATTCTCAATTATTGTACAATATGAGGCAACTCCGCGTCTGAAAAAATTAGTCCAAGTCTCGGAGGGATCGATTGGGAAACAAACGAAGGGACTGTAAGTGACTCGCAGTACAGAAGTACGACTACTTCAGATTTGCCTACTGTCGTACATGCAGAGGTGCAGATGCAGATAAAGTAATGGGGCTGCAGCGGTGGCCAGTGGGTGGGTGAAGTTAGCGCAGAGAAGAGAACCAAACGCATCATTGAGTTTGAATGCCGAAACTACTACACGTACGACTATGGCTCTTCCGATTTGATGCAACATCCAGCCGTCGCTGGGCTGAGAGTCCAACTGACATACGTTTGATCTGCTTAGTCGGACAGAATTCGTACGTGAATTGTCGTACGTATAGCACGGTTGAGGCAGCTCGAAAAAAATCAGTGCAGCGTTCAGAGTAGTTCACGCACGTTCGATCTCGGGCATCAACGCTGGTGCTGCAGCTGCATCGGATCATGTCTCGATTGAACTGGGAGGCTGCGGAGGTCGGCGAGGTTCAGAAATCAGGAGCGAGCAGATGAATTAGGAACTCTTCCGTTTATATATCTCACTTTCTTTCTTTCTGCGTGGAAGCAAACATATATGCGGTTTACACGCCATTCACAGATGCTCGGGGAAGAGACCGAAACGGAGAAAGAGAGAGTCTGGAAAAGAATCGATAGACAGCAGAACAAAAATGTGCTACTATTAGTTCTATAATCAGTTGGGGGCCCAGCAGACGATGTGGTACGCCTTGTGCAGCTTCTCCTCCTCGGATCGCCTGGGCCGGGCAGCCCTCCCGACGACGGCCACACTGCCGCTCGTGGCCTGGGAGGAGGAGGAGGTGGAGGTGAGGGACGCCGGGACGGCGCGGCGGCCGGTGACGACAGCATGGTGGTAGAGCGAGCGGAGCGCGTAGTCCCAGCGGCACAGCCCCACCTGGTCCTTGAGCGCCTCCACCGCCGCCATGCTCGTCGCCACCACCATCGACACCCCCTTCTTGGTCGCCGACGAGCTCATCTATGTCCTGTGCTTCCTGTTGGAATTTTGCTAATAGGCCTTTGGCCCAAAGCCGAACTAAAATTCTGAAATTCTCTTGGTCCATTCATACACACATGTGAGTGGAGTGAGTGAGGCTAAAGTTTAGTCCCACATTGGAAGTTGAGAGAGAGTTGCACCTCAGCTCTTCTACCACTTGTATGAGCATGAGAAGAGGAGACCTACATGCGCGCTCCTCCTCCTCGCTCGCCTCGCCATGCCACGCCTCGCCTCGTCACGACGCGCCGTGGGTTGCGGGATTGAGCCGAGCCGAGGACAGAGCTATGCACGTTGTCTATATTTTTGCTGCATGGGAAAATTAATGAGTCATTAATTAATAATTAACGGACGCGTTAATTACTGAACCGTTTCCGATTCTTTTGGATCGTGATGACTCGGACGTGGGGTTTACTCCCACGACCTACCCGGCCCGCAATATATAGTCAGGCAGACGTCTACCCTAGCCGCCGCTTCGTATGGTTTCTCATCACCGTTCCAGATCATTGCGCCGCCAAGTTAGTCTTCTCCATCCCTCCTTCCGGCCTGCACCGCGAGAAGGGACAGCAGGCCTCCGGAACCCCGCCTCTCGTGATCCTGTATGGGAGAGGGGCGATCAGGTTTTTGGGGAGCGCACTCGCGCGACTGCTGGCAGCGACGACTTCGTGAACGACGACTTCTTCCCCGACCTCGGCAACCTCATCCTCGACGACATGGGCGACAACATCAACGCCGGCGGTGCTGCACCCGCTGCACCGTATGTGATTCTATCCTTCCTGTTCGAGATCGTGGTAGAATTCATGTTTCTAGTATGTGCCCTAGATGTGATATGTTTATCTGCTATGCTAGTTCGCATGATTAGTTTAATCTCTGCTGCTGTGGTCATGATTTATATTCTGTTTATTCGGATTAAATCTCGTAGTAATTTGCTCATATTTCCAACAATCCAAAAACCTGATTATAGGCAATTTACTCCGAGTGGTTTTGCTGCGCATCTGAAACCGCCTGCCTTTAAGGGGCGCAATATAAGAGGTGGCGCACGAGAGCAGTCTACTGGTTTCAGACCATGGGCTGCTATGATGCCACCAAGGGCAAGCCTGAGGGCGATCTTAATCCAGCACAGCTGGAAGCTTTTGAGAAGATCGATACCCTCTTTAAAGGCGCTTTTCTGAGTGTTCTTGATGACTCCATTGTGGATTCGTATATGTCGTTTGACAAAGGCAAGGACATGTGGGCTGCGCTCGAGGCCAAGTTTGGTGCCTCGGACGCCGGCAGCGAGTTGTACGTCATGGAGCAATTCTATGACTACAAGATGACTGATGAGCGCCCTGTTGTACAGCAGGCTCATGAGATACAGTCGCTCGCAAAAGAACTTGAGTACTTCAAGTGTGTGTTACCGGACAAATTTGTTGCCGGAGGCATCATTGCCAAGCTTCCACCTTCGTGGAACAATTTTGCTACTTCCCTGAAACACAAGAGACAGGAGTTTTCCGTTGCGGATCTCATTGGTACTCTTGATGTTGAAGAGAAGGCGAGAGCAAAGGACACACGTGCTCGAGTTGCTGAAGGAGGTTCTAGTGCCCACATGGTACAGAAGAAGAACTCCCAGCCCAACAAGTACAAAAACAATAAGAACAAAACTCAGGGCAAAGGCAAGTTTGATACAAAGAACAAGCCATCACATTCTACCAACTTCAAGAAGAATTCTCATAAGAAGGGGAAGGGACTTTGCCATGTCTGCGCTGATCCTAATCACTGGGCTCCAAAGTGTCCTAACCGCTTTGAGGAGCGCGAACATGAGAAGAGCGACAAGTCCGCTAATGTTGTCATCGGTGATACTGATATGAAGGAATCAGGGTACGGTATTTTTCCTACCATCCTTTCAGTATTTCAATCCCCTGATTGGTTAATTGACACCGGTGCCAATGTACATGTTTGTGCTGACGCCTCCATGTTTTCTTCTTACCAGACAACAGGGACTTCACCCGTGCTGATGGGGAACGGGTCACATGCCATCGTTCAAGGTGTTGGTACGGTCGATCTGAAGTTTACTTCGGGGAAGACTGTGCGTCTGAAGAACGTTCATCATGTGCCGTCCATTAATAAAAATCTCGTTAGCGGTTCCCGTTTATGTCGAAATGGTTTTGAGTTGGTTTTCGAATCCAATAAAGTTGTAATTTCTAAGTGTGGACAATTTGTTGGAAAAGGCTATGAGTGCGGAGGCTTGTTCCGCCTATCTTTGTCAGATATTTGCACTAAAGTTATTAATAATGTTTGCCACAATAATGAGTCTGATATTTGGCATTCGCGACTCTGTCATATTAACTTTGGTTGCATGACGCGGTTAGCCAATATGAATTTAATTCCGAAAATCTCTACTGTCAAAGGCTCCAAGTGCCAAGTATGTGTGCAAGCTAAGCAACCTCGCAAGTCCCAAAGGACTGCAGAGGCAAGAGACTTGGCGCCACTAGAGCTTATACATTCTGATCTTTGTGAGATGAATGGCGTGTTGACAAAAGGTGGAAAGAGATACTTCATGACGTTGATTGATGACTCCACTAGCTATTGTTATGTGTATCTTCTGAAATCAAAATATGAGGCTTTGACTTTTTTTAAAAACTATAAAGCTAAAGCAGAGAACCAACTTGATCAAAAAATTAAACGGCTTAGGTCCGATCGTGGTGAAGAGTATTTTTCCAATGAATTTGATCTGTTTTGTGCGGAACATGGTATAATCCATGAGAGGACGCCTCCCTACTCACCCCAGTCAAATGGGGTAGCCGAAAGAAAGAACCGAACTCTAACTGATATGGTTAACACCATGTTAGACACTTCGGGTCTATCCAAGGAATGGTGGGGGGAGGCGCTAATGACTGCGTGTCATGTCCTAAACCGAGTTCCCACAAAGCATAAGACCATGACTCCATTTGAGGAATGGGAAAGGAAAAGGTTGAAACTCTCTTACCTACGTACTTGGGTTGTTTGGCGAAAGTCAATATATCAATTCCCAAGAAGCGCAAGCTTGGACCAAAAACCGTGGATTGTGTTCTTCTGGGCTATGCTTTTCATAGCATCGGCTATAAATTTTTGATAATAAAATCTGAGGTATCCGACATGCATGTTGGTACGATTATGGAATCAAATGATGCAACTTTCTTTGAGGACATATTTCCTATGAAGGATATGTCGAGTTCATCAAATCAGGAGATACCTACTCCATCTAGTGAGGAATTCACTGTAATTCCTGAACCCACCATTGCGATGGAACACGTTGAGAATCCTGTTGAGGGTAACAATGGAACTCCTGTGAGGAGTAAGAGACAGAGGACTGCAAAGTCTTTTGGTGATGATTTCATTGTGTACCTCGTGGATGACACACCCAGGACTATTTCAGAAGCCTATGCATCTCCTGATGCTGACTACTGGAAGGAAGCTGTACGTAGCGAGATGGATTCCATCTTAGCTAACGGTACCTGAGAGATCACTGACCGTCCATATGGGTGCAAACCTGTAGGATGTAAGTGGGTGTTCAAGAAGAAGCTTAGACCTGATGGTACGATTGAAAAGTACAAGGCACGGCTTGTGGCCAAGGGTTATACCCAGAAAGAAGGTGAAGACTTCTTTGATACTTACTCACCCGTGGCTAGACTGACCACAATTCGGGTGCTACTATCACTGGCTGCCTCACATGGTCTTCTTGTTCATCAAATGGACGTTAAGACGGCTTTCCTTAATGGAGAGTTGAAGGAGGAAATTTACATGGATCAGCCAGATGGTTTTGTAGTACCTGGTCAGGAAGGAAAGGTGTGCAAGTTATTAAAGCCTTTATATGGCCTTAAACAAGCTCCTAAGGAGTGGCATGAGAAGTTCGAAAGAACATTAACTGCTGCCGGCTTTGTAGTAAACGATGGTGACAAGTGCGTGTACTATCGCTATGGTGGGGGCGAAGGAGTTATTCTTTGTATGTATGTCGATGACATATTGATCTTTGGAACCAAACTTGATTTAATCAAGGAGGTTAAGGATTTCTTATCTCGCTGTTTTGAGATGAAGGATCTAGGAGTAGCTGATGTTATCTTAAACATCAAGCTGTTGAGAGATGAGAATGGTGGGATCACACTGCTTCAGTCTCATTATGTGGAAAAGGTCTTGAGTCGTTTTGGGTATAGCGACTGCACGCCTTCTCCAACTCCATATGATGCTAGTGTGTTGCTTCGAAAGAATCGACGGATTGCTAGAGATCAACTGAGGTATTCTCAGATTATTGGCTCGCTTATGTATTTGGCGAGTGCCACGAGGCCTGACATCTCTTTTGCTATGAGCAAGCTGAGTCGGTTTGTGTCAAAACCGGGAGATGATCATTGGCATGCGCTTGAGAGAGTTATGCGCTATTTGAAAGGCACCGCGAGCTATGGGATTCACTACACCGGGTATCCAAGGGTACTGGAGGGTTATAGTGACTCAAACTGGATATCTGATGCTGATGAGATTAAGGCCACAAGTGGTTATGTTTTTACACTTGGTGGTGGCGCTGTTTCCTGGAAGTCTTGCAAGCAGACCATCTTAACGAGGTCAACTATGGAAGCAGAACTCACAGCATTAGACACTGCCACTGTTGAAGCAGAGTGGCTTCGTGAACTCTTGATGGACTTACCTATGGTTGAAAAACCAATACCCCCTATCCTAATGAACCGTGATAATCAAACTGTGATCGTCAAGATAAACAGTTCTAAGGACAATATGAAGTCCTCAAGGTATGTGAAGAGGAGACTAAAATCTGTCAGAAAATTGAGAAACTCCGGAGTTATTACGTTGGATTATATCCAAACGTCGAAAAACTTGGCAGATCCCTTCACAAAGGGTCTATCACGTAATGTGATAGATAATGCATCGATGGAGATGGGTTTGAGACCCACTGCATGAGTTGTCCATAGTGGTAACCCACTCTATGTGATCGGAGATCCCGTGAAGTAGAAGTGGGAGACAAGCTGTTGGTCAGCTGGGAGGGGAGTATCCCTATATTAATTATCCCACTCCGTAAAGATGCAATACTCTCCTGATCTGCATGGCAGGTTGATAATTATCTTAATGTGTTCCAAGTGGCTTATTCGGGTAAGGAGAGATGTTGTCCTGCAGAACATCTTCTGAGGAACACACCTATATGAATTTGACTGTCAACATCGCAGTCTGTGAGAATTGGGTGTTCTCTAATAAATTCATGAAAGGCCCTGGAGTATGACGTATACGCTCCACCCGCGGGGAAGCCTTGCGGCAGCCCAGTATCGATCAAGAATTTGTGTGAAACTAGTTTCACATAAAACTTGTAGTTCAAGGCATAGTCCACTATTCAAGTTGTGATTTAGTGTAGCATAAATTTCTAAGTGGAAGTTCAACTTCACAGTCTCCACTAAGCACCGATATATAAAACAATGTTTTGGAACTAAATGATGAGATGTGCCAATGAGACTTTGTGGGGGATTGTTGGAATTTTGCTAGTAGGCCTTTGGCCCAAAGCCCAACTAAAATTCTGAAATTCTCTTGGCCCATTCATACACACATGTGAGTGGAGTGAGTGAGGCTAAAATTTAGTCCCACATTGGAAGTTGAGAGAGAGTTGCACCTCTTTATAAGGTGAGCTCTTCTACCACTTGTATGAGCATGAGAAGAGGAGACCTACACGCGCGCTCCTCCTCCTCGCTCGCCTCGCCACGCCACGCCTCGCCTCGCCTCGCCTCGTCACGACGCGCCGCGCCGCGCCGCGGGTTGCGGGATTGAGCCGAGCCGAGGACAGAGCTATGCACGTTGTCTATATTTTTGCTGCATGAGAAAATTAATGAGTCATTAATTAATAATTAACGGACGCGTTAATTACTGAACCGTTTCCGATTCTTTTGGATCGTGATGACTCGGACGTGGGGTTTACTCCCACGACCTACCCGGCCCGCAATATATAGTCAGGCAGACATCTACCCTAGCCGCCGCTTCGTATGGTTTCTCATCACCGTTCCAGATCATTGCGCCGCCAAGCTAGTCTTCTTCATCCCTCCTTCCGGCGTGCACCGCGAGAAGGGACAGCAGGCCTCCGGAACCCCGCCTCTCGTGATCCTGTATGGGAGAGGGGCGATCAGATTTTTGGGGAGCGCACTCGCGCGACTGCTGGCAGCGACGACTTCGCGAACGACGACTTCTTCCCCGACCTCGGCAACCTCATCCTCGACGACATGGGTGACAACATCAACGCCGGCGGTGCTGCACCCGCTGCACTGTATGTGATTCTATCCTTCCTGTTCGAGATCGTGGTAGAATTCATGTTTCTAGTATGTGTCCTAGATGTGATATGTTCATCTGCTATGCTAGTTCGCATGATTAGTTTAATCTCTGCTGCTGTGGTCATGATTTATATTCTGTTTATTCGGATTAAATCTCGTAGTAATTTGCTCATATTTCCAACACTTCCGATGGAGGTTGTGCCCGTGCGGAACTAAACTCTGTACTAGTTTGCTTCTTGTGTGCTTCGGTTGAGTCGACGTTGTGTAGCGACGAGCAGGGGTGAGGCCCCGAGTGGGCGTTTATATACGCGGGCGTGGGGATTCTGCGTGCGGCGAGAGACAGGGGAAACAGGGGCCTTCCGTCGCTGGTTTCGGGCCAGTAGACTGCTGACCAGAACCAGGGTTCCAAAAACGAGCAATGCTACACCTACGTAGCTATTGTACGTAAACTAACGTAACAGCTAAGGTGTCTTTTTCTGTTGGAGAAAATTAGAGGAGGGACCCCACCCAGTTGAAATCAGGGGGACGGAAGGATTAGTTGTTAGTCAAGTTACGTAAGCGTACGTAGGTTCTTTGGTAAATCTAGCATTTTTGCCCAAAAACCGGGGGTCGGGTTGGACGATGTGGGTAGGTGGGTGGCTCTCTTTGTTGTCACTCGACAAAGGGAGGGCGAGCTTTTTTTGTTGAAGGGTAACCACTCCACTTTATTTAGATATTAAAGTTCGGAATTTCATCCGCAATTACATCTAGAATAGAGTCTGGAGGGACCATAAGCCATACATTACTTATTTCATCTCCTACACATACACGAGCTAGCTTATGTGCCGCCTTATTCGCCGAGTGTCGCACCCAAGTTACCTTCGCGTCTTCAAAAGACCTGATCATTTTCTTCACTTCCCAAATCCAAGGCCCAACTCCGCTCAGGTTTCTGTCAGCATCATTGATCATTTTCACGGCCGCCTACAGTCCAACTCCAAGTGTACCTTACTGACATTGCACTTCCTTGCCAGTTGCAATGCTTTCTTGCTTGTAAGGATCTCCGTAGCCTCCCCATCAGTAACCTGAGGGAAATAGTAGCATGCTCCCGCTATATATGCTCCGTTCTGATCCCGTAGCACCACTCCCCCCTCCTTTTCCTCCAACTCTTGTCGTGGCTCCGTCCGCATTGATCTTCACCTAGCCCGCCTCAGGAGGTTCCCAGCGTTGATGCTCGATCACCTTTGGGGGTCTAGGTGTTGCAGCATGCACTTCATGCCATTCCTTCACATGCATGAGCACGGACGTCATTATTGCATGTAGCTCGGCAATCCTTTTGCCGTCTCTAGCTTCGTTCCTTGCCAGCCGTAGCCTGTAGACAACTTGGATAAACAGCTCCTTCTCCTCTTCTGCAGCACCTGCGAACCATCCTAGTAGCCAATTCGACAGCTCACTCTGGGACCTAGTTATTTCTGGTGGGTTTGCCACCATAGCTCCCGTTTCCGAGCGCAACAGATGCCAAAAGAGTGATGAGTGTGGGCACGTCCAGAATCGATGGAGTATCGTCTCTTCCCTCCCGCACGCCACACAAAACACCCCTGGTTTAATTCTTCGTTGATGTAGTTCCGAGCCGACGACCAGTCCATTCCTCAGCAGTCTCCAGACATGAACTTTGGCTTTCCCCGGAGCCGAGGAATCCCAAAGCGCCATGAAGCCTTTGTGTTTACTTGTAGACGTCGTGGGTTCCGGCCGTCCGGACCTCAACTTATTCGTGGACATTCTCAAGTGATATGCTGACCTCACTGTAAACACACCGTTCTTAGTGAAATTCCATGCTAAATAGTCCTGACAATTCGGCCCTCCCACAGCTATCCTCTTTATATCCTGACCATCATCATGCGCAAACATAGCATCCACCCGATCCCCATCCCAGTCGGTTCCGTTGGGGAGGAGGAGATCTCTAACTTTCGTTATACCACAGACAAAATTTTGACCAGGCGGCTTCATGCTTCCAGCTCGCAGGATCCAATTATCATGATGGATGTTGACCATTGATTCATCCCCTATACGTCACACCAGTCCGTCCCTCAAGAGATCTCTACCATGAAGAATGCTACGGAACGTGAACGAGCCCGCCGATGGACAAGTAGCCGAAAGGATGGAATCATCCTGAAAATAACGAGCCTTCAATACATGGGCACAAAGAGATCCAGGAACTTGAAGGATCCTCCAAGCTTGTTTGGCAAGGAGAGCTTGGTTGAACGCCTCCGGGTCACGGAAGCCAAGCCCGCCCTCTTTTTTAGCATCACACATCTTCTCCCACACGATCCAATGCACCTTGCGTTCATCATCCATTGCACCCCATCAGAATTTAGAAGAGATCGAGGTCAGATTCTGGCACATCTTCTTTGTGAGGTGAAAACAATTCATGGTAAACGTAGGTGTCGCTTGGAGGCCCGATTTTATGAGAACCTCTCTTGCCTTCATGGACAGCCCCTGTCCTTTCCATCCACTAACTTTGCCCTTCGAACACTCAGTCACATATTTAAAGGTACCATCCTTAGACCTCCCAACCAGTGTTGGTAAGCCTAGGTATTTCTCATTTAGAGCCTCATCCTCTATCCCAATATATTGCTTTAATTCAGTCTTTGTCCCCTCCTGACAGCCTTTCCCAAATAAAATCGCCGACTTCTGGAGGTTTACTCGTTGATCTGAAGCCTCCTCATATCTCTGTAAGATATCCTTTAGTGCCTCCATATTCTGCCTTGTGCCCTCCAAAAACACAATACTACCGCCAGCAAACAAAAGGTGAGTCACCTGGGGGCCAGTGCTCCCAAATGCCACTCCCTTCAGACTTCCTTCCTGTTGGGCCTTTTTTAACAGTGCTGATAAGCCCTCTGCACAGAAAAGAAAGAGGTAAGGGGAAAGGGGATCCCCTTGCCTAAGGCCCCGTGAAGGTACAAATCTCCTTGACAATCCTCCATTCAAATTTACTGTAAACGTTGCAGAGGTCACACATCTCATGATCATTGCAATCCACTCTGTGGCAAACCCATATTTGGCTAGCATCTGTTCAAGAAATATCCACTCCACTCTATCGTATGCCTTCATCATATCCAACTTGACCGCACAAAATGCTTTCCTCCTTTTCCTGGTTCGAATTGCATGAACACACTCATGCGCCACAAGAACATTGTCAGTGATTAATCTCCCTGGAACAGATGCACTTTGCTCCTCCGAAATAAGGACCAGCAAGATTCCTTTGAGTCGATTAGCCAACACCTTTGTTGCTATCTCATAAAGCACATTACAGAGACTAATAGGCCGAAACTACGTCAGTAGCTCCGGTGAATTTACCTTTGGGATCATAACAAGAATTGTGTCATTGAAACTTGCCGGTGTCGCCTCCCCACGAAGAAAGCTCCGCACTGCCGTGCAAATATCCGCTCGTAACAGAGGCCAGTGCCTCTGGTAGAACAGCGCAGGGAGTCCATCTGGCCCCGGCGCTTTTGTTGGTCCCATCTGGAACAAAGCCACTTCGATCTCTTCATCTGTTATCACCGCGGTTAAACTTGCGTTCATAGTCTCCGTCACCGAGGCCTCGATATGTTGAAGGAGATCTTGTGCCCCAGCCGACCCTTCCAGGTGAATAGATTTTCATAGAAACCTGCAGCCATCTCCCTCGTCTCATCATTCACAAGACATCGAGTCCCGTCCTGGCGCCGTAAAGCTCTAACCGCGTTCTTCCTCTTGCGATGCAAAGCTCTTTGTTGGAAATATTTTGTGTTTTGATCTCCCGCTTGCAGTCAATCGACTCTGGATCTCTGTCTATAGAACACTTTCTCTCGCTCATATATCTCATGCAGTTGCTCCTCGATCTCCTTGATTTCATGTCGATAGCTAGTCTGGGAAGCTCGCTCCTTTGCCACTTTCAGCTGCGTTTTAAGCCGCGCGATCTGTCTCCTGATAGAGCCAAACACCTCCCGCGCCCATCTCCTCATGCTACCAGTCGTGGCTCCTAATTGTTCATACCCCGGCCAGGATGATGTCTCCCGTGGCCGGCGCCTCCCACGTCTCTCTCACCATCTCATCATATTTGTCATGCCTCGTCCATGCTTCTTCAAAACGGAATGGTCTCTCCCCTCACTGATCCGAGCATGGAGCCGTCTCCAATGCCCGAACTAGCAGAGCTTGATGATCGGATTCTTCTGTCATGATATTTTCCACCGAGGCCTCTGGGAAGAGTTCCAGGAAGCCATCGTTGCATGCTGCCCGATCCAGTCTGACCTGAACATTCTGTTCCCCCTCTCTCTTGTTGTCCCATGTGTATTAGTACCCCGAGTAACCCAAGTCTGCAAGACCGTAGTCGGCCAAGCAGTCACAGAAATCTTCCATCTGCAAAAAACTCCTCGGATTACCTCCTCTTTGATCGGTATGAAACATAGCTTCATTGTAGTCTCCCATGCAAATCCATGGTAAATTATCATGTGCACGAAGATAACGTAATGCATCCCAGGACTTCTTCCTCTGCTCTCTGCATGGCTCTCCGTAGAAACCAGTGAATCTACAAGCCTTCCCCTCCCACACCACCTTAGCATCTATGAAATATTGGCTTCAAGGCCTAACAGTAACACTGACATTATCTCTCCACCACAAGGCCAATCCTCCACTCTGACCCACACAGTCAATAGCCACACCGTTCCTAACCCTAGAATCCATTTGATTTTCTCCATTGCTCTCGCCCTTTTCTTTGTCTCACATAAAAATACCACCGCTGGGTTGTAGGACCTAATCAGGTCTCGGAGTTCGCCAACTGTCGAGTCCAACCCCAACCCTCAACAGTTCCAGGCAAAGAGATTCATTGATCACGGCGGCCCTGGGCACCAGGGTCCGCGGATGAAGCTTTGTTCTCTGAGATGCGGTTAAACACTGAGCTAGTCTTTTGCCTCGTATCCCTGAAAAAACCGTCACCACCCTCCCGCGTGTCATGATCACCCTTAGGTATCCACATTTGGGTCGGGCGCATCTTCCTGCTATCATATTCCTTTCTGTCATGGTAATCAGCTATGTCCCTTCCCCCCAATCCTCCCTCTGCCTATGCACGTAGTAGCCACGATGTCTCTCCCAGGTCTCATGCATATCGGGTTTTCCCAGTGGATAACCCCGACCCGCACCGCCCGCATGTACACCTCTTTGATAGTCCACCTTGTCTTTTCCTTTCTTTTCTCTGTCAATGTCCATTTGCTCTTCTCTCATCCGCTACTGTCCCTCTTCCATCAGCTTGTGCCTGAGATTCTGCTCGCGACACTCCTCTAGTTCATCACGTAAATCATGTTCCATAGTGTTCACGTGCTTTCCACTATCCTTACACTAGTGCAGAACCGGGCAATAGCACCGGCTCGTAAGGCCCTTTAGTGCCGGTTCGGTAACCGGCACTAAAGTGTGGGCACTAAAGCCCCCCCCCCCCTTTAGTACCTGTTCAGCACGAACCGGTGCTAAAGGGCAACCACGTGGCACGAGGCGCGCCATGGTCTGAGGGACCTTTAGTCCCGGTTTTGTTTTTGATTTTTTTAAATAAAGCAAAAACAGCCCGCCAACTGGGCCGGCACGGCCTGCATACGACTAGAAACCCAACATCTAGTTAGGCCAGGATGCAGGCCCGGATGGCCCAATAGGCCCCACAGGGCAGAAAACTTGCAATAGGCCCACAAAGGCCTGCTTGGAGAGGAGCTCGACATGGTAGCCGCGACGGGGCTTATAAACCGGTGCGAGCTCCTCTCAACTAGCGAGGTGGGACTAAACATTGTGCACTGCGGGTGGCAGCGCATCACCTTTAATACCGGTTGGTGGCTCCAACCGGTACTAAAGGGGGGTCTTTAATACCGATTGGAGCCACCAACCCGTACTAAAGGCTACCACCTCTTTAGTATCAGTTCGTGGCACGAACCGGTACTAAAGGTTCGCAACGAACCGGTATTAATGAGCGTCGCCCGCCTAGCCGTTGGAACCGGCACTATTGGTCACATTAGTGCCGGCTCAAATACAAACCGGGACTAATGAGCTAAACATTTGACCCTTTTTCTACTAGTGTTATTTGGGCTATTCACTTCATCTCTAAAGGTTCGACTGCCCCCGCCAATGCGGGATTCAGACGTGCGTGAGAATTCAAAATTTAGGTTACGTTTAATGGGCACGTCACGCATTTTCGGATGATCATAGCGTCGGGCATATGCCTCACCAGTGTGGGCGCTGCTCATATTGTTGTTGCTACTACCAGCTGCACCCATTGATCCCTCTTTGCTTGACATGTTTCTTCCCGGTGATGCTCTCAGCCACCCACCCCATTGCTGTGCAGAGTCGACCGATGGTTCACACACTCCATTATTATGCACCAGCCTACCACAATCAAAGCAAAAGTGTGGGACTTTTTCATAGTGAAAATCAAACCAGGTTTTCTCTTCCTTCTCTTTCTTCTTCCTCAAGTAGAAACCTCGCACCAATGGTTCCCTCACAGGAATCTTTGCTCTGACTCGCAGATGTTGTCCTCTTGCAAAACCCTCTTTGTCCACGTCCATTCTTACAATCTCTCCCAACCAATTACCAAGGGCTCAACCAAACGCTTCCGTTCTCTTATCCGGCGGCAGATCCGTGACCCTAACCCACACATCAATTTTATCGAACACCATCTCGAACAGTCTTTTATCTCCCTCATAGTCCTTCATATGAGAGTGCCGAAGTTGAATTGCCATGGCCCGTTCTGCAGCACATGCCTCCAATCACCCTCGCTGCCAAAGTGAACCTCAAAGATATTCGGGCCAATCTCAGCAAACTTTGTCTCCCAATGCAATCCCCACGCCCTCGGCATGGTTTTCTCTACAGCACTCATCTTCATCGGCCTGGGAGAGCACACCTTACCCACAGCAGACCACCGGTGGAGCTTACGAACGGGAGGGTTTGGATCTTCAAAGACAAAACCTTCCACCTCCTTGTCCATCAATACCATGCCTCCTAACCTTGCTGAAAGACTCGCGGTCGGATCCGGGGTTTTGCTCTCAACAGGGGACTTGGAGGAGCCCTCGCTAGCAATCCCACCGTCCTTCTTCGTTGGCGTCGATGTCGCCTTCATCGAGGGAGTGGCCATGGATTTCCCCGCCACCGCCGCCTCTTTCCTATCTGTAGTCCCTGCCATAGCACCGCTCCTCGACAGAGATCACAAACTCGCAGGCCCGAGTCCAGGAGAGCGTGTCACCGTCCCGATCTCGGCCTGATTCCACCCACCCCCAAGCAGCAAAACCCTAACCCTAGCGTAGTCGCACAATAGCCTTGGCGATCGCCTCCTACCCCTTAGCGTTCGTGCCATGGTGGACCCGTCACACAAAGGGAGGGCAAGCTGCGACGTTGATGTACTCGTACGACCGTATGTGCACGTCTACAAATAATTCGCAATCACGCGGCAGACACAGGGAATCAACAGATGGGAAATGAGAAACGGGTTGATCGATTCATCCCGATCGATCCAGCCGGCGGCGAGGGCGCGTGGTTTTTGCTCGTGCATTGTAGGCAGACCGGCGGCAGAGGAACCTTTCGGCGGTACGAATATGCCGGCAGTAGTACATAACTAGTTCTAGTTGCACGCCACCGCGGGAGAAACAAATGTGGCACACGCCTTCCTCCGTTCCTTGGTTCGGGCTACGCGCTGTCTCGTTCTCGTCGTTTCCAGCCCGGACGCGCGAGCCGAAACTGTGGACACCCGATGCCTCACCGAACGGATCCGGTATGTTCCAACACGTCGGTGTCTTCTTCCCTTCACCTCACCAGGACGCGGAACCCGCTGAAAAAGGAACACGACGCACCTTCTCACCCTACGAGCGCCCACAGCTTTCGGCCGGGAGAAACAAGTCAGTGCTCCGTGCTCTATAAATAATAAACTACTACGTGGACGTTTTCAAGAGAAACAGAGCTCGAGTGCCCCCATTAAGCTACACTTCAGGCCAGGCGGCCGGCATGTGCAACGGGCGAGGCTGCAAGCGGGAGTCCGCCGTCCGCGCGTCGCTGCGCCTGGGCGAGCGCCAGACTGCGTCCGCGGACGGCGGGGTCGGGCCTGGCCGGCACGGCGCGACGACGGAAGCTGCAGAGGCCCAGGGTGATCAGACGGTGACGACGGCGAGGACTGGCTCGTGGAAGGCGGAGGCGGTGGAGCGGGAGGAGACGCGCCGGGCGACGGGAGCGGCCGAGATCGCCAGGACGGAGAAGCTCCTCTACTTGCTCCTGTGGGGGCCGAACTGACCGACCACCAGCTTGATAAATGGTCTACGGATATTTGAACGTGAGGTCTATGTGCAATTCGGGTTTGCTATTTCATATCTTTTTTTTTGACTAGATGCAATATACTTATCTCATATCTAAGTCCAGAACCGTTGATCTTGTTTGTCTTTAATTTTCGCGTAAGTTGATGTCTCGCCTCGCACACTCGTCGTCCGTGTTCGTTGTCCGGCGCAAAGGCCAGGTGTCCACGGCCATGCGAGTAGGGGGCGGGCCGTTGTTGTTTTTTCACGATCTTGAATTCCCGTCGATGCATGTGCGTGCGGCCGGGCTTCTTTTTTTTTTCCTTTTGTTGGCCTGTTGTGCCCGCACAGGGCTTTATGGGCTGTTATTATAGGCGTGTCCTTATGCGAGCGTTTAATAAGGAAGTAGATTCAATAAGTATTGTTTTCCTCCTCTAAAGAAAGTGTTGTTTTCCCATCCTGGGGTGCAGGGTAGAAATGCAAGAGTTTTTTTTTCTATTTTCCATCCCGAGCGATTTTTCTTCGTTTGTCTTTTTATATTTTTGTTGGTTGTGTGCATTTTTTGTGTGTATTTCATCAGGCTGTTGTTGACACATGTGAAGTTGTTTTGATATACACTCAATATTTTTTTTGGATGCATCAGAAACATATCTATATCGGGTTTGCTATTTTCACATATTGATGTGAAATAGTTATCTCATATCTAAGTCCATCATCATAGGATAAAACTTTGCTATAAGATTCGTGCAACTGTCTCTCGCACTCGTACATCCCATGCAGCCGTGTTTGTTGCTCAGTTGTGTCACGTTGTCTTTGTTGGGTCTGGCCCAATGACAAAAATAACCAGTTTTTTTATGCATTTTTTTTGTGGGTTGGATTGTCCGTGTGTTTGACGGCTGTAATTTTTTTTAAGCAATGTAATTGTGAGCGGGGAGAGGCATTCTTAAAAGAAAAGGAAAAGCACGGAGAAGAAGCAAGGCAAGGTATAGGTATGCTCCATGAGTTATAGGGCCCTACGGTGACAACTTGCAATTTTCGTTCCGTCTTTTGAAACAAGGGTCTTTAATTTTTTTTTTCATGTTTGTTTTTGTCCAATTTTTCTTTTGGTTTTTCTTTTTCTTTTTCTTTTTTTGGTCTTTTTAATTCCACGATTTTTTAATTTTTATAAGTCTATTTTATATTCACTAATCGATTTAGTTTTCATAATTTTTGTGCAAGCGCTCTATCTTCCGCCTCACTTTGTTGCTCTTTGTGTATTGCGTATCAACATGCCCGTTTGGCTTCACTTTTGTTGGCTCTCGAGTCGTAACTAGGCTCTCACTTGTTTTGTTCCAGTTGCAAGTCCATCCTCGGCTTACAACTAGGAACCGGTCTTTTTTTCCAGTTGCAAGCCCACCCTCGACTCGCAACATGGGCCTGATCTTTTTTGTCCCAGTTGCAAGTTCATCCACGACTCACAACTGGGACCCAACGTTTTTTGTCCCAATTGCAAGTCCATCATCTACTCGCAACTTGGGCCCAACCCTTTTTTAATTGCAAGCCCACCCTCGACTCATAACTGGAGCCCAACGTTTTTTGTCCCAGTTATAATTTTCCCTTCGACTCGTAACAGGAACCTGACTTTTTTGTCCCAGTCGCAAGTCCACCCTCAACTCGCCACTCAGGGTCTGGCCTTTTTTTGTCCTAGTTGCAAGTCCATTCTCGAGTCACAACTGGGGCCCGGACTTTTTTGCCTGGTTTCAGTTACATTCTTGACTCGCAACTGAGCCCCGACATTCTTTTGTCCTAATTGCAAGTCCACCCTCGAGTTGCAATTGGAGTCTGACCTTTTTTGTCCTAGTTGGAAGTCAACCCTCGATTCCTAACTAGGCTCAACCTTTTTTGTCCTAGTTAAAAGTCCACTCCCAACTCACATATGGGGCCAGACTCTTTTTGTCCAAGTTGCGAGTCCACCAGCGACTCGCAACTGGGGCCCAACCTTTGTTGTTCGACCCTTGTCGTGGTGCGCACGACAGATGCCAAGGGATGGCTTAAGAGAGGAGGAGGCTCGAGGGCGCTGGTGGACTCCAGAGGCGAGGTTGGCATGAGCGGGTGCGGGACGCCGGACATACCCAGGTTCGGGGCTCTCCGGAGAGATAATACCCCTAGTCCTGCCGAGTGTAGTTGGATGATCGATAGTACAATGTTGCTCCTGGAGCTGTATGGAGGAGGAAGGAAGCTGGCCAAGGCTTAGGCAGTTCCCTCTCCTTGGGTGTTGCTAACTAGGTGTGTGTGACGGAATGAGTTCTCTTCGCTCTGTCCTTCTTGTGATCGCGGGCTCCCGGGGGGTTTTATAGTCCAACCCCCCGGGGGTACAATGGTAATGTTACAAGTCGGTGGGTCCGTATTGTCGGTGTCCGGGAACCCGGGCTGGGTCCCGCTGAGGGCTTGTGGTTCGCTGGGTTCCCCTAGGTGCGGGCCCCACATGCCTAGGGGACTGTGCGCCGTCTTGTCGATCGTCAGGGCGTGGCCGAGTCGAGTCGTGTACAATGCTCTCCATCAAGTCGCCGCTTGCTGTTGTCAGTGGTGAAGGCGGGGCACTATAGCCACGCCGGCCCTGGACAGTGGGTAGGTGAGGGGCACTGTTGCTACGTACCCGCTGACCAGAGGCATGGGCGGGGCACTGTTGTCTCGGTCATTATTGATTGAGGTCTCGTCCCATCATACGGCCTGGATGGGACGGGAGTTGACCCGTGGCTGGATTGCGTAGCACGCCACAGGTGGTGCTGGCTTGTTGAGGAGGCTTTGCTCATGCCAGGTTCGGCTGTCTTGCGCTAGTTGTTGAGGCCGAGTCGACGCGTCTTGCCGGGTCGGCTAGTCTGGCCGGCTTGCGGGGCTTGGCCGAGTCGAGCGACCCGGCCAAGCGCGTGCCGGTATTGAGGGGCAATGCCAACCCTGTTATTTTTGAAGAGGATCCGGGTTCCGTTGCCTTCCCGGGGTCCATCCCCCGATAGTAGTCCCCAAAGCTGTGAAGGTCCACCGTCTTCGGATGAGTGGGCCTTCACAGTTTCCCCCTTAAGCAAGGTGGATTCTGCGAGCGCCGGGTCCGGCAACACCCACTGTGTGCCGGTTTTCTCGGAAACTGGATCGTGGCATCCCGGCCGTGGCGGGGACCGAGAAGTCCACCGAATCTTGGGGCAATCCCTTGGGCTTCGCGCGGGCGCCACGTAGTGCCCGGAAGTCGGAGGGGCCTGACAGGCCACATGCGCGACGGGACCGGGCGGCGGGCTGGGGCCCACCGTTGCGCGCCCTTGGCCCAAGCGCGTGGATTTATTGCGGTGTCCGGGGGCCGGTTTCTCTTCCCCGGGGAGTTACTGCGCGTGTACGTGCGCACTTATTGCGGGGTAGTGGAACGGGTGCGTGCAGACGATCCCACTTCCCCACTTCCCCACGTTCAAACCGAGGGTTATAAATTGGGGTCAGGGGGCGGCGGACATTATTCTCGCTCGCACCCTCCTGTCCCTTTGCTCTCGCTCCGCTCTCTGCAACTGACGCACCACAGCGCCCGCTGCTCCGAGCAGAATCTCTTCGCCGTCCATCTTCCTTCTTATTCTTCTTCTTCTTCTTCCTTTGATCATGTCGCTGCCATCGGGCTCCTGGATGGGCTCGAGCGTCACCTTCGAGGACATCGCCCAACTTCGGGCTGTGCGGCGCCTCCCGCGGGAGACGGACGTCAGCGTCCGCCTACCACGGGGCGAGCAGAGGCCTCGGCCCGAGGGGCAGGAGTGCGTGGTCTTCGTCACGCACTTCGAGCGCGGATTCGGGCTGCCGGCGAGCACCTTCTTCCGCGCGTTATTGGAGCTCTTCAGGCTCCAGCCGCATCATCTTGGCGCCGGCGCCATCGTCCAGCTCTCCGGCTTTGTCACCCTCTGCGAGGGGTACCTCGGGGTAGAGCCTTCGATCGACCTCTGTGCGCGCTTCTTCTCCTTGAAGCAGCAGGGCCTGTCGGCCGGGGAGTTCGCCGACTGCGGCACCGCCGTCATCTCGAAGCGGTCGGGGCCAGATTTCCCCAAGATCCCGCTGGAGGATTCTGCCAAGAAGTGGCAGAACTCCTTCTTCTACGTCCGCAACCTTGGCGCGGATCGCATTAACCTTTCGGTCTTCGCCATCGCACCACTGCGGGCGAAGATGAACTGGGGCTATTCGCCCAGGCGCCCGTCGCAGGAGATCGTCAATCTCTGTGAGCAGGTGACGGTGATGAGGACGCAGGAGGGGCTCACCGGCACCGACCTCCTCGCCGCGTTCATCAAGTGCCGGGTCCTTCCGCTTCAGGGACGCTCCTGCCTCAATGGCGAGATGGCGGCCTTCAAGACCCCAACCGCATGGGGTCGATGCTGCTGTCCGCGGTGCAGGTCACGCGCGGCGTGAATGACATCTCCAAGGCCAACCTTGAGGAGGACTTGGAGTTCGGCAAGGCGCCATACAGCCGGTCGAACCCGGCGCCGCAGGTGAGTGTCTGGTCTTCTTACTTTGATTCCGTGCACCTTCTCGTTCGTCCTGACACGACGCAGGTGGTAATTCTGAACGAGATTTAGCATCCTTACGCCTGGGCCTCGTCGTAGGTGGCGCCGGTGGCGCCAGAGGAACCTGCGGCTCATGGCGGGGAGGAGGAGGCTGAGTCCGACGCCGGCGCTGGGCATCGCATGGGTAAGTCTTATGTTTTTCTTCATGTGTCTTGAGTTGCTTACCATGGCACGAAACGGTCGGTGCTGATGCCAGTTGTTGGTGTAGCGGCGTTGGGCGGGGGAGGCGGCGACGCGGGCGGAGCCGGGTCCTCGCATGGGGCGGTGCCGAGCCGCCCGCATGGGAAAGACAGCGTCGCGCCGCGACCCCAAGCCCCGAAGCGCACGGCGGACCCGGCCGGGGCCGGGAGGCCGGCCAAGAAGAAGCACGGTGGCGAGCACGGGGGGCCAACCCCGGTCCCGGTCTTGGTGGGGTAAGCTTCATTTCTTGTTTGCGCTCAGCTTTTTCTTTTCTTGAGCTAGTCTTGTTTCTTTTCCGCTCATTCTGTCTTCTTCTTTAGGTCGCCAATCGCGCTGGCGAGGGCGGCGGCGGAAGCCGCGGCCGCCGAAGGGGCCAAGTTCCGCAGGAGCCGGTCCGACCTCGCCGACCAGGTCGAGGTGGAGGAACAGGCCAACTAGGATCTCGGCCTGGATCCGAACGACGCCGAAGTCGTGTCCTGGCGGGACAGGAACCGGGCCGAGGCAGAGCTGAAGGCGGCGGCGGTTCGAGCCTAGACCGACGCTGCGGCGGCATGGGCGCGAGGCGACGCCGAGCCGGCCTGGCGCGAGATGCTGGAGGGCACGGTGGTTGCGGCGACGGTCTTTGAGCCGTCGCTGGCGAGGGAGCGCGGCCGTGGAGGCCGGCTGCGGTGGTGATCCCTAACCGGGCGGTCGTGGAGGTGGCGGATGACTCCCCGCCGCGGGCCGACGTGGTCGGGCGAGCGGGGGCTGATGGCGGTGGAGGCGGTGCCGTCTTGGAAGAGATGCTGCGGGCGGCGGTGTCGGAGGCGCCGCCGGTTTTGGAGGAGGCACCGCGGGCAGCGGTGCCGGAGGCCGCCCCGGCAGCTGGGCCGGAGACTGCGACGCAGGGCGTCCCGGCGTCCGGGTCGTCGTCGGTGCCGGGAGGGGCGTCGGAGGAGGTGCTGGCCGCGTCGCGAGCGGCCAGCGGAGAGTACGCCTTGGTGCCCCGGCAGGGAGGGCGCCGAGCTGTTGTGCCGCAGCCGGCGCGGAGCGGGAGCGCCGTTGTCTTCGGGACCCAGACCCAGGAGGAGGCGGCGATGGACGCCGTCAGTCGCCGCCTGCGAGGCCGGACGGAACGGCTCGAGGCCGAGGTGGAGCGGACGCGCGACCTAGAGCGCGCCGTTCTGGTAAGTTTTCTTGTAATTTTCTCTTTGTGGGGGCGCGCCAGCGCACCCATTGGGTGTAGCCCCCGAGGTTCGGTCCAACTACGTAGTAGTTGGGTCGAATCTTTAGAGTGTTGGCCTTGTTCTGACTTCTGCTTTTTCAGCATCTCGACGCTTTCTGGGCCGCCGCCTTCAATCGTCTCCTGGGCAAGCACCGGGAGCTCAAGGAGCAGCTTGCCGCCAAGGAGGAGGAGCTCCGCGTCGCCGCAGGTATTCTTGTGCTCTTTTCTAGTGGGGGCGTGCTAGCGCACCCACTGGGTGTAGCCCCCAAGATTCGGGCCAACTACGTAATAGTTGAGCCAAATCTTAAGTCTTGCTTTTTTCTTCTGCCGAGTCCTTTTTTGCAGCCGAGGTGCTGTCCTGGTAGACTCGTCTGCTCCGGGCCGGTCATCACTACGACCGGCTCGTTGCCGACACCGGCCGTCTTGGCGTCGAGGCGGCGCAGACGAGGGCGGAGGCGGAAGCAGCTCGGCGGTCTCTTGACGAGGCCAACCGGCTACATGAGCAGCTGGCGGGTCACAAGAGCCGCCTCGAGGCCGAGGTGGATCACCTTAAGGCGGAGGCCGCCAAGGTGGCGGAGGCGCAGCAGGCCCTGGCGGAGGCGGACCAGCAGCGCGGCCAGCTGGCCGACGACAAGGGCCGGCTCCAGGCCGAGGTGGATCGCCTGCGGGAACAGGTCACCATGGCTGAGGGGGCCCGTCAGGATGAGGCCCGTCGCCGCGAGGCGGCCGAGAAGGCGGCCGAAGAAAAGGACGCCGAGCTGAAGGCGGCCCTTGCCAAGGCGGCCGACCTGGAGAAGGCGCTCAAGGAGCGCGATCGCGCCATCGAATGGGAGTGGCGTGGTACGTTGCTTGAAGCGCAGCACCTAGAAGAGTCCTTCTCCAGTAAGTGCTTTTTCTTATCGTTCGCCGGGTCAGGATCCGACCTTTCTTGCTTGTTGTTCTTCTTCTAACTTGCTTCTTCTTTTGCGGCAGGGGCCTTCCCGGAGACGCAGCGGCTGGCGGAGGAAGCCGTCCGCCATCAGCGCGACCCGACCGGCGTCGTTGGGTCCGGGACGGATCCGCGGGTGGCCTGGACCTTCCCGGAGATCATCGCCACCGCTAAGGCCCGCCTGCAAGTCCTGGGAGCGCAGCTGGGGCGGTTTATCCCAGGACGGCACCGCGATGATGGCGGCCCTATGGCCGGGCTCCGTTGAACCAAGCAGCTTCTCGCGCCTGGCGCGTTGGTTGGAGATGGGGCCGGACCAGCTTGGCGAGTGGCGCGTCTCCGCCACTCATGCCGGTGCTGAGATGGCGCTCCAGTTCGCGCTGTCCTGGCATCCTGACCTGCAGCTGGACGCGTTGATGGGCCAGTTCGGAGCAGTTCGGAGCAGCACTTGCAGGAGCAAGCCGGCCGGATCGCCTCCCGGGCCAGTTACATCGCCGAGTTCGCCTTCCACGATGAGTTCCATCCGGAGCGGAGGGAAGACGGCAGGGCCGTGGATGGTGAAGACTACGGCTTGCTCCTCCACGATCCGGAGGGGAGCTCGGAGGAGACGGGCGTCTACCGCGACGCGGGTGCTGAGGAGGACACCGGCGCCTCGCTGGGCCGGGGGCCGCCAGGGGAGAGCCGTCGACGTCGCGACGCGCCGCTGGAGGTGCCTGAGACACTTTGTAAAATTTGTTAAATAGCAGGTCCACCCACCCATTGGGGGTTTTTAGGGTGTAATGAATTCGGGCCGTGGGCCTTTCCTTAAATATTTGTGTAAATATCGTGGGTGCTTTCGCTTTTTGCCTTCCGTTTTTTGGACCGATTTCATGCGTTTTTCCTTTCTCAACCCTTCCCCCCCCCCCCCCCGCGCGAGTCAGACGGCCGAGGCTCCGGTCCGTGACAAGGAGTTTGGTTCTTTGATAGGAGTGCGCAGGACTTGGGGCCCTCGAAACGTTGAGTGCGACCGAAACACCCACTGAGCCGGCTGGCGGCAATCCGTCGAAGCCGGTTGGCGAGCAGCCGGTCGTGCGACTGTTCATTCGATGAATGGCGGCCCGGGTTGATGGACCCTGTAGCCTTTGACTTAGTGTATGAAGCGTAAAAGAGCTTTGGCCCGTTGTGCTTGCCAGCCGACTGCCAAAGCTGGATCTGTGGCTTTATGGCGAAGTGGGGGACCGCGGCATCCTAACTTTATCAGGAATCACCAAGTAAGGCGGCAGGATGGCGACTGAGCTGGCTACTACGTCTCGAGCTAGCGTTGTTTTCCCCGAAGAGGAGGGGGTGATGCAGCACAGTAGCGTAAGTATTTCCCTCAGTTTTTGAGAACCAAGGTATCAATCCAGTAGGAGGTCATGCGCAAGTCCCTCGTACCTGCACAAAATGGTAGCAACTCGCAACCAACGCTTAGGGGTTGTCAATCCCTTCACGGTCACTTACGAGAGTGAGATCTGATAGAGATAATATTTTTGGTATTTTTGGTATAAAGATGCAAATTAAAAAGTAAAAGCAAAACAAGTAAAATAAAGTAATGGAGATTAATATGATGAGAATAGACCCGGGGGCCATAGGTTTCACTAGTGGCTTCTCTCAAGAGCATAGATATTCTACGGTGGGTGAACAAATTACTGTTGAGCAATTGATAGAATTGAGCATAGTTATGAGGTTATCTAGGTATGATCATGTATATAGGCATCACGTCCGTGACAAGTAGACCGACTCCTGCCTGCATCTACTACTATTACTCCACTCATCGACCGCTATCCAGCATGCATCTAGAGTATTAAGTTAAAAACAGAGTAACGCCTTAAGCAAGATGACATGATGTAGAGGAATAAATTCATGCAATATGATAAATACCCCATCTTGTTATCCTCGATGGCAACAATACAATACGTGCCTTGCAACTCTTTCTGTCACTAAGTAAGGACACCGCAAGATTGAACCCAAAGCTAAGCACTTCTCCCATTGCAAGAACTACCAATCTAGTTGGCCAAACCAAACAGATAATTCGAAGAGACTTGCAAAGATAACTCAATCATACATAAAAGAATTCAGAGAAGATTCAAATATTATTCATTGATAAGTTGGATCATAAACCCACAATTCATCGGTCTCAACAAACACACCGCAAAAAGAAGATTACATCGAATAGATCTCCATGAGAGAGGGGGAGAACATTGTATTGAGATCCAAAAAGAGAGAAGAAGCCATCTAGCTACTAGCTATGGACCTGAAGATCTGAAGTAAACTACTCACACTTCATCGGAAGGGCTATGGTGTTGATGTAGAAGCCCTCCGTGATGGATGCCCTCTCTAGCGGAGCTCCGGAACAGGCCCCAAGATGGGATCTCGTGGATACAGGAAGTTGCGGCGGTGGAATTAGGTTTTTGGCTCCGTCTCTGGTCTAATGGGGGTACGTAGGTATATATAGGAGGAAGGAGCACGTCGGTGGAGCTCCGAGGGGCCCACAAGGCAGGGGGGCGCACCCAGGGGGGGCGCCCTCCACCCTCATGACCTCCCCGGAAACTTCTTGGAGTAGGGTCCAAGTCTCCTAGATCACGTTCGGTGAGAAGATCACGTTCCCGAAGGTTTCATTCCGTTTGGACTCCGTTTGATATTCTGTTTCCTCGAAATACTGAAATAGGCAAAAAACAGCAATTCTGGGCTGGGCCTCCGGTTAATAGGTTAGTCCCAAAAATAATATAAAAGTGGAAAATAAAGCCCAATATAGTCCAAAACAGTAGATAAAGTAGCATGGAGCAATCAAAAATTATAGATACATTGGAAACGTATCAGGCATCCCCAAGCTTAATTCCCGCTCGTCCTCGAGTAGGTAAATGATAAAAAGAGAATTTTTGATGCGGAGTGATACTTTGGCATAATTTCAATGTAAATCTTCTTAATCATGGTATGAATATTCAGATCCGAAAGGTTCAAGACAAAAGTTCATATTGACATAAAAATGATAATACTTCAAGCATACAAATCAAAAAATTATGTCATCTCAAAATAACATGGCCAAAGGAAGTTCATCCCTACAAAATCATATAGTTAGGCTATGCTTCATTTTCGTCACACAAAGATGTTCCCAACTTCTATACCCCCGATGACAAGCCAAGCAATTGTTTCATACTCAAATAATCTCAAACTTTTTCAACCTTCACGCAATACATGAGCGCGAGCCATGGACATAGCACTATGGGTGGTATAGAATATGATGATGGGGATTGTGTGGAGAAGACAAAAAAGGAGAAAGTCTCACATTAACGAGGCTAATCAATGAGCTATGGAGATGCCCATAAATTGATGTTAATGCAAGGAGTAGGGATTGCCATGCAACGGATGCACTAGAGCTAAGAATGCTTAACAAAAGAAAACTAGTGGGTGTGCATCCAACTTGCTTGCTCATGAAGACCTAGGGCATTTTGAGGAAGCCCATCGTTGGAATATACAAGCCAAGTTCTATAATGAAAAATTCCCACTAGTATGAACAAGACAACTTATGAGACTCACTATATGAAAATCATGGTGCTACTTTGAAGCACAATATATGAGACTCACTACATGAAGAACAAGGTGCTACTTTGAAGCACAAGTGTGGAAAAAGAGATAGTAGCATTGCCCTTTTTATTTTCTCCTTTTTTTGGGGGCCTTTTTCTTTTTGGCCTTTCTCTTTTTTTTGATTGGGCAATGCTCTAATAATGATGATCATCACACTTCTATTGATTACAACATAATGATTACAACTCGATACTAGAACAAGATATGACTCTATATGAATGCCTCCGGCGGTGTACCGGGATGGTGCAATGAATCAAGAGTGACATGTATGAAAAATAATGCATGGTGGCTTTGCCACAAATACGATGTCAACTACAAGATCATGCAATGGCAATATGACAAAAGTAAAGCATGTCATGATGATGATGATGATGGAAGTTGCATGGCAATATATCTCGGAATGGCTATGGAAATGCCATGATAGGTAGGTATGGTGGCTGTTTTGAGGAAGATATAGGGAGGTTTATGTGTGAAAGAGCGTATCATATCACGGGGTTTGGATGCACCGGTGAAGTTTGCACCAACTCTCAATGTGAGAAAGGGCAATGCACGGTACCGAAGAGGCTAGCAAATGGCGGAAAGGTAAAAGTGCGTATAATCCATGGACTCAACATTAGTCAAAAGAACTCATATACTTATTGCAAAAATTTAGAAGTCATCAAAAATCAAGTACTACGCGCATGCTCCTAGGGGGATAGATTGGTAGGAAAAGACCATCGCTCGTCCCCGACCGCCACTCATAAGGATGCACAAGCCAGGTACACTTCATGCTTCAAATTTGTTACACAACTTTAACCATACGTGCATGCTACGGGACTTACTAACTTCAACACAAGTATTTCTCAAATTCACAACTACTCAACTAGCATGACTATGATATTATCACCTCCATATCTCAAAACAATTATCAAGCATCAAACTTATCTTAGTATTCAACCCACTAAAAAAGAAAGTTTCACATATCTTGAATACCAAGTATATTAACATTAAGCAAATTACCATGCTATTAACGACTCTCAAAATAATCTAAGTGAAGCATGAGAGATCAAGTTTCTTTAAAACAATCCACCACCGTGCTTTAAAAGATCTAAGTGAAGCACTAGAGCAAAAATTATCATGCTCAAAAAGATATAAGTGAAGCACATAGAGTAAACTATCAAGCTCAAAAGATATAAGTGAAGCACATAGAGTATTCTAACAAATTTCAATTCATAAATGGCTCTCTCAAAAGGTGTGTACAGCAAGGATTATTGTGGTAGACTAACAAGCAAAGACACAAATAATACAAGACGCTACAAGCAAAACACATATCATGTGTTGAATAAAAATATAGCTCCAAGTAAATTACCGATGGAAGTGGACGAAAGAGGGGATGCCTTCCGGGGCATCCCCAAGCTTTGACTTTTTGGTGTCCTTGGATTATCTTGGGGGTGCCATGGGCATCCCCAAGCTTAGGCTCTTGCCACTCCTTGTTCCATAATCCATCAAAAGAATTCACCCAAAACTTGAAAACTTCACAACACAAAACTCAATAGAAATCTCGTGAGCTCCGTTAGAGAAAGAAAACAAAAGACTACTTTAAGGTACTGTAGTGAACTTGTTCTTTATTTGTATTGGTTTTAAACCTACTGTATTCCAACTTCTTTATGGTTTATAAACTATTTTACTAGCCATAGATTCATCAAAATAAGCAAACAACACACGCAAAACAGAATCTGTCAAAAACAGAACAGTCTGTAGTAATCTGTTACTAACGCAAACTTCTGGAACCCAAAAAATTCTACCAAAATTAGACGACCTGGGAAATTTGTTCATTGATCAGAAGCAATTGGAATCACTATTTTATCACGTTCTGGTGATTTTTGATAATTCGGGCACTGAGCGCAAAGATTCTGGAAATTACAGCAAGATCAAATAACTATCTTCCAAGAAGATCTAATAGGTTTAACTTGGCACAAACACTAATTAAAAGATAAAACCCCATCTAAACAGAATCTAGATGGATTATTTATTCCTAAACAGAACCAAAAACAAAAAACACAAAATAAAATTGGGTTGCCTCCCAACAAGCGCTATCGTTTAACGCCCCTAGCTAGGCATAAAAGTAAGGATAGATCTAGGTATTGCCATCTTTGGTAGGCAATTCTTCAATGAGGCATCCACCTCCTTTAGAATTTTCTTTCTTTCTAGTTATTATCAAACTTTTAGGCATAAGATTGAAAAATTCATTCGTGGCAAATGATTCCTTAATGATTGTAAAAAGATCAGGGTGAATACTTATAGATTTAAGATCCACATTTTCCTTACTAGATGATTCACCCTTATTTTTAGGAACATACATAAACTTGGCAATTTTAGTGGGAGGACTAGGAGTACTTTTTACGGAAGAAAAAGCAGTTCCCAAGTTGGTAATGATACCCTCAAGTTTATCGATTCGAGTAGAGTCTAGATTTATTTTTTCATTAACCATGGGTTCCTTCTCCTTAATATTTTTCAAAGTCATTCCTACCTTAGATCCATATTGAGTAATTTGATTATGAATATTTTTATCTAGATTTTCAATGGATTCAATGGTAGCAACTTTGTTTTCAATAATTTCAAGCCTTTGCATAACATGCTCCAAGGTTAACACAGTTCCATTAACCAAAAGGGGAGGTGAGCCAAATAAATCTATTAAAACATTATAGGAATCAAGAGTATGGCTACCCAAAAAATTCCCTCCGGTAATGGTATCAAGGATATATCTATACCAAGGATTAGCACCTACATAAAAATTGCGAAGAAGGACTGAAGTAGATTGCTTTCTGGTAGATCTATTTTGAGCATTGCAAATTCTATACCAAGCATCTTTTAGATTTTCTCCCTCCCTTTGTTTAAATTTTAGCACTTCATTCTCGGGAAATAACGGAGAAGATAAGGAATTCGACATAGCGACAGGTAAGCAAACTAACACACGAGCAAACAAAAGGCAAAGGGAAAGAGAGGGCGAATAAAACGGCAAGGGTGAAGTGGGGAGAGGAAAACGAGAGGCAAATGGCAAATAATGTAATGCGAGAGATAGAGATTGTGATGGGTACTTGGTATGTTTACTTTTGCGTAGGCTTCCCCCGGCAACGGCGCCAGAAATGGCTCGTTGACGGGAGAGTAAATCTTGACTTGACTTGGCGTAGGCCTCCCCGGCAACGGCGCTAGAAATGGCTCGTTGACGGGAGAGTAAATCTTGACTTGACTTGGCGTAGGCCTCCCCGGCAACGGCGCCAGAAATCCTTCTTGCTACGTCTCGAGCTAGCGTTGGTTTTCCCCGAAGAGGAGGGGGTGATGCAGCACAGTAGCATAAGTATTTCCCTCAGTTTTTGAGAACCAAGGTATCAATCCAGTAGGAGGTCACGCGCAAGTACCTCATACCTGCACAAAACGGTAGAAACTCGCAACCAACGCTTAGGGGTTGTCAATCCCTTCACGGTCACTTACGAGAGTGAGATCTGATAGAGATAATATTTTTGGTATTTTTGGTATAAAGATGCAAAGTAAAAAAGTAAACGCAAAACAAGTAAAATAAAGTAATGGAGATTGATATGATGAGAATGGACCCGGGGGCCATAGGTTTCACTAGTGGCTTCTCTCAAGAGCATAGATATTCTATGGTGGGTGAACAAATTACTGTTGAGCAATTGATAGAATTGAGCATAGTTATGAGGTTATCTAGGTATGATCATGTATATAGGCATCACGTCCGTGACAAGTAGACCGACTCCTGCCTGCATCTACTACTATTACTCCACTCATCGACCGCTATCCAGCATGCATCTAGAGTATTAAGTTAAAAACAGAGTAACGCCTTAAGCAAGATGACATGATGTAGAGGAATAAATTCATGCAATATGATAAATACCCCATCTTGTTATCCTCGATGGCAACAATACAATACGTGCCTTGCAACTCTTTCTGTCACTGAGTAAGGACACCGCAAGATTGAACCCAAAGCTAAGAACTTCTCCCATTGCAAGAACTACCAATCTAGTTGGCCAAACCAAACAGATATTTCGAAGAGACTTGCAAAGATAACTCAATCATACATAAAATAATTCAGAGAAGATTCAAATATTATTCATAGATAAGTTGGATCATAAACCCACAATTCATCGGTCTCAACAAACACACCGCAAAAAGAAGATTACATTGAATAGATCTCCACGAGAGAGAGGGAGAACATTGTATTGAGATCCAAAAAGAGAGAAGAAGCCATCTAGCTACTAGCTATGGACCCGAAGGTCTGAAGTAAACTACTCACACTTCATCGGAAGGGCTATGGTGTTGATGTAGAAGCCCTCCGTGATGGATGCCCTCTCCGGCGGAGCTCCGGAATAGGCCCCAAGATGGGATCTCGTGGATACAGGAAGTTGCGGCGGTGGAATTAGGTTTTTGGCTCCGCCTCTGGTCTAATGGGGGTACGTAGGTATATATAGGAGGAAGGAATACGTCGGTGGAGCTCCAAGGGGCCCATGAGGCAGGGGGCGCGCCCAGGGGGGCGCCCTCCACCCTCGTGACCTCCCCGGAAACTTCTTGGAGTAGGGTCCAAGTCTCCTGGATCACATTCGGTGAGAAGATCACGTTCCCGAAGGTTTCATTCCGTTTGGACTCCGTTTGATATTCTATTTCCTCGAAATACTGAAATAGGCAAAAAACAACAATTCTGGGCTGGGCCTCCGGTTAATAGGTTAGTCCCAAAAATAATATAAAAGTGGAAAATAAAGCCCAATATAGTCCAAAACAGCAGATAAAGTATCATGGAGCAATCAAAAATTATAGATACGTTGGAAACGTATCACTGGCCAGCCCCCGAGCCCCCGGGTCGAGCGAGTCAGACCGGTGGCCGGGTCAGTGGTATAATGATGCAAGAAAATACGACACAATAAATTGGTCAACAAAAGGCAGCCCTCGAGTTTTGTTCGAGGACCCCGTAGTATCATGCGTTTACAAAAGGCGACGATACATACATTCGTGCGGCTAACTGTAAAACGGGCGGAGGAGTTTCGCGTTCCACGGCCGGGTCATTTCTTCACCGGCGGTGTCCTTCTTGCGCTTCCTTGACTTGCGTGCGTTGATGAGGTAGTAGGCGTTGCGGTCGTGCAAGGCCCTGCTCACGATGAATGGGCCCTCCCATGGAGGGGACAGCTTGTGCTGGCCTGCCTGCTCTTGGACGAGTCGAAGGACGAGGTCGCCCTCGCGGAACGCGAGGGGTTTGATCTTCTTGCTGTGGTAATTCCTCAGGCCTTGCTGGTAGATGGCCGAGCGACTGAGTGCCAGGAGGCGTGCTTCTTCGAGCAGGTCGAGGCCATCTTCGCGAGCTTCTCTGGCTTTGGCTTCGGTGTACATCGCGACGCGCGGCGAGTTGAACTCGACGTCGGTCGGGATGACGGCTTCGGCTCCGTAGACGAGGAAGAACGGGGTGAACCCAGTCGACCGATTCGGCGTGGTGCGTAGAATCCAGAGAATGGCTGGCAACTCGTCATGCCAACTGCCGGGTGAGCGGATGAGTGGCTAGACGAGTCGCGGCTTGACGCCGGACATGATGAGTCCATTGGCCCGCTCGACCTGCCCGTTGGACTGTGGATGCACAACGGAGGCCAGGTCGAGGCGGATGCCGGAGACGGAGCAGTATTGTTCGAGTGCGCCCTTGGCGAAGTTGGTGCCGTTGTCGGTGATGATGCTGTTTGGCATGCCGTAGCGCACCGCTATGTCATTGATGAACCGGACAGTTGTTGGCCCGTCCAGTTTCTTGATTGGTCTTGCCTCGATCCACTTGGTGAATTTGTCCACTGCCACCAGCAAGTGCGTCATGCCGCCTCGAGCGGTTTTGAAGGGTCCCACCATGTCGAGTCCCTAGACCGTGAAGGGCCAGGCGATCGGTATGGTGCGGAGTGCTGACGCTGGCTGGTGGCTGCGTTTGCTGAAGCGCTGGCATCCCTCGCACTTGAGGACGAGCGACTCGGCATCTTGGAGGGCCGTGGGCTAGTAGAAACCGTGGCAGAACGCCTTGGCCACCAGGGATCGTGACGCGGCGTGGTGCCCGCACTCGTCCTGGTGTATGTCGCGGAGGATGTCGATGCCCCGTTCCTGCTCGACGCAGCGCTGGAACACGCCGGCGGAGCTGCGCTTAACAAGCTTGTTGTTGATGATGCTGTAGGCGGACGCCCGGCATTGCACTTGTCGAGCTTCGGTCTCGTCCATGGGGAGAACCCCGTTCTCCAAAAATTCTGATATTGGGAGGGCCCAATATGGAGCCGTAACCACGGCGAAGACGGCCACCAGGGTGGGTTCTGAGTCGGCAGCCCCCGAGCTGGGTTGAGCAACCCCCGGGTCGGGTATGGCGACAGCCGAGACTGGGACGATGGTGGCCGGGTCGAGCTGAGCAGCCCCCGGGCCGGTTGAGCAGTCCCTAGGCCGGGTTGAGCAATCCCCGGGCCGGGTTGAGGTGCGGCCGGGTCATCTGGAACGTGGATGGACTCGGAGTCCGGCGATGGCTTGACGGACAGCTTGCGTAGGTGCTCGAGGGAGATGCTGGACGGGATGGCTTGTCGAGACAAGGCGATCTTGGCGAGCGTGTTGGCTGCTTTGTTCTTCACGCGCGGGACGTGGAGAAACTCGCAACCCTCGAAGGATCCGGACAACTTCTGTACGAGGAAACGGTAGCTTGCCATGTTGGAGTCGCGGGCGTCCCATTCGCCAGAGCACTGCTGCACCACTAGGTCCAAGTCGCCGTAGCACAAGATGCGCCGGATGCCGAGTTCCTTGGCAAGCCGGAGGCCGTGCACAAGGGCTTCGTACTCGACGACGTTGTTGGAGGCAGTGAAGTGGATCTGGAGCATGTAGCGGAGTCGGTCGCCCTTTGGGGACGACAGTACGATGCCGACCCCCAAGCCGAGTCGCATCTTGGACCCATCGAAGTGCATGCGCCAATGCGTCGAGTCGGGAGGCGGCGGCAAGTACTGGGTCTCGGTCCAGTCGGCGAGGAAGTCGGCCAGGGCTTGAGACTTGATCGTGGTGCGGGGCTCATAGAGAATGGTGTGGCCGGCTAGCTGGATCGCCCAGTTGGCAACCCGGCCAGAGGCGTCCCGGCACCCGATGATTTCTCCGATAGGCGCCATGCTGACCACGGTGACAACGTGCTCTTGGAAATACTGCTTCAGCTTCTTGGCGGTGAGGTACACGCCGTAACACATCTTCTGGTAGTGCGGGTAGTTCTGCTTGGAGTTGAAGAGCACCTCGCTCAGGTAGTAGACTGGGCGCTGGACAGCTTGGATCTTGCCCTTCTCTGGTCGCTCGACCACCAGGACTGTGCTGACCGCCCGCGAGGTCGCGGCTATGTAGAGCAGCAGCGGCTCTTTGTCGGTCAGCGCGGCCAGGACTGGTGCGGTGGAGAGCATGCGCTTGAGGTCTTGGAAGGCCTCGTCTGCCTTGACGTTCCATTCGAACGGGCTTGTCTTCTTCATCAGCTGGTACAGGGGTAGCGCCCTCTTGCCCAGCCGGCTTAGAAACCGGCTGACCGAGGCCAAGCATCCGGTGAACTTATGGACATCGCGCAGCCGAGCCGGCTTGCGCATGAGCTCGATGGCCTTGATTTTCTCCGGGTTCTCCTCAATGCCGCATTCCGAGACGAGGAAACCGAGTAGCTTTCCGGCCGGGACGCCGAACACGCATTTTCCGGGTTGAGCTTGACCTTGTATTCGCGGAGGTTGGCGAATGTTTCCTTCAAATCGTTGAGGAGCGTGAGGTTCTGCTTGGTCTTCACCACGATGTCGTCCACGTACACATGGATATTGTGGCCGAGTTGCGGCAGCAGGCATTTCTACATGCAGCGCTGGAAGGTGGCGCCGACGTTCTTCAAGCCGAACGACATGGTGATGTAGCAATACACCCCAAAGGGCATGATGAAGGACGTCTTCAGGGCGTCGGCCGGGTCCAGCTTGATCTGGTGGTAGCCGGAGTAAGCATCCAGGAAGGACAGAAGCTCACACCCGGCGGTCGAGTCGATGACTTGGTCGATCCGCGGGAGGGCGAACGGGTCCTTGGGACATGCCTTGTTGAGGCTGGTGTAGTCTATACACATGCGTCAGGTCTTGTTCTTCTTCAGGACGAGGACTGGATTGGCCAGCCACTCGGGGTGAAACACTTCCATTATGAAGCCAGCCGCCAAAAGCTTGGCGACCTCTTCACCGATGGTTCTTCTCTTCCCTTCGGAAAATCGTCATAGAGGTTGACGGACAGGCTTGGTGTCCTTGCGAACGTGAAGTCTGTGCTCGGCGTACTTCCTCGGGATACCCGGCATGTCCTTGGGGGTCCATGCGAAGATATCCCGATTCTCATGGAGGAAGTCGACGAGCTCGCCTTCCTATTTGCTGTCGAGGCGGGCACCTACGATGACGTACTTGCTGCAGCCGGGGTCTTCTGGGTTGAGCTTCACTTTCTTGATCTCCTTGGAGGGCTTGAAGGCGGCCTCGTCGGCCGGGTCCGAGGTCGGAATCGACGCGGCGGAGGCCTCGCCTTCCAGGGAGACGATCCGATCGAGCTGGCGCCGCTCCTCGGCAATGACCAGTGGCTCGGCCAACTTGGCGCCGTCTTGAGCGCACTCCAAGGACTTGCGGTAATCGCCGATGATGGTGATGAGGCCCTTGGGACCTGACATCTTCATCTTCAGGTATGCGTAGTGGGGAACCGCCATGAACTTGGCGAGCGCGGGCCGACCCAGCAACACGTGATACGCGCTGGACAGGTCCACCACCTCGAACCAGATCGGTTCGCGCCGGAAGTGGCTGCTGTCACCGAACAGGACATCTAGCCGGATCCGGCCAACGGGGGCGCAGGAGAGGCCGGGCACGATGCCGTGGAAGATCGTTCGGGTCGGCTCCAGGTCCTCGGCCTTGAGGCCAAGCTTGGTCATCGTGTCGCGATAGAGAATGTTGATGCTGCTGCCACCGTCGATGAGGACTCGGGAGAACTTGCATGTGCACCTCACGGCGATGGTGGGGTTGAGGACGAGGGTGTAACCACCCGGACTCGGCATGACTGCCGGGTGATCCTCCCGGGTCCAGGTGATCAGGCGATCTGACCAATGCATGAACTCCGGCTTGGCCGGGACGACGGTGTTCACCTCCTGCCGAAGGAGGCGCTCGCTGTGCTTGTCGTCGCCGAGGCTGGTGAAGATGACGTAGGCCGCGTTCTGGTTCGGGTAGGCGTCGTTGCGCATCGCTCCACCGGCTAGAGGCGGAGGCGGTTGTCCCACGCCTGGAGTCGGAGCCGGAGGGGGCGGGACGTCGTCCCTCATGATGCGCTTGGTGATGGCGCACTGCCGAAGTGTGTGCGTGGAGGGTTTTGCGCCGCTGTGGTGCTTGCGGGGGCGTCGAGCATCTGCTCGAAGCTCATGGCGGTTTGCCATGCCGTCTTGCCGGTTTGCCGGCACTTCTCCGCCGGCTCCGCCGCGGGCTCGGCGGCCGCGAAGAGCCGGGTGTCGCGACGCGGCGCCAGCTGGTCGGCCTTGCGCTTATTGTTCTGGTGATGCTGCTTTCGCCGACCGGCTTCAGAGGGGGAACCGGCTTCGCCTTGCCGGCTTCATCCAGCGCCACCTGGATCTTCATGGCGGAGTCGTCATTGGCATACTTGTCCGCCATCACCATGAGCGCGGCCATGGTGGCCGGCTCGGTGCGTAAGAGTTTGTGCTTGAGGAGGGTGCCGTCTCGGCACCCGTTGACGAAGTACTGGATCGCCTGGACTTCATGGACTCCCTCGCAGCTGTTCCGGAGCTCGGTCCAGCGTGCGAGGTACTCGCGGTCGGTCTCCGTAGGTCCCTGCACGCACATGGCGAGCTGGCTAGGGCGGTCGGGTCGCTTGTAGGTCCCCGTGAAGTTGCGGATGAAGGCCTCCTCGAAGTCCACCCACATGTTGATGTTGCCCATCGGCAGGCTGTTCAACCATGTGCGGGCCGACCCTTGGAGCCTGAGCGGTGCATAGCGCACGGCGATACGA
This sequence comes from Triticum urartu, assembly GCF_056163025.1. Classification (NCBI taxonomy): domain Eukaryota; kingdom Viridiplantae; phylum Streptophyta; class Magnoliopsida; order Poales; family Poaceae; genus Triticum; species Triticum urartu. The sequence continues at coordinate 645,352,222 of NC_141879.1, read as the reverse complement.
CGATTGGCACCGGTGATGCCAATGGCCGTGGTGTTGTTGGTGAGCCAGTCTTCTGGCTTCACCATCCCATTGTACTTGGGGGTGTCGCGGGGGAGCATGAATCCTTTGGGGAAGGGCTCCTCCCGGATGCGGGGGCCGAAGCACGCCGACCCGATAGCGCCGCTCTCCTCCATCTCTAGGGAGTGAGCGAGCCGATCTAGGCGGTGGCAAGCGTCAGCGTCGTTGATGGCACGTGGGCCGAGTCGACTTGCGGCCAGGCCATGGGGGGATGGGTCGGTTGGAGCCGAACGCTGGCCATGCGGGCCGGATCTGCGCTGGATCTCTAGGACGGGCTCGTCGCCCAATCCGCCGGTGGCTGCAGCGGCCGGGTTGCCCCGAGTCCGGGCTCGGCCAGAGTGCGCCTCGCCGGGGGGCGAGGAAGCGGTGTGCAGAAGTTCGCCGGACCCGCCAAGGCGGGCGGAGCCGGACCCCGCCGGCTTGGCGAGCTGGTTGAGGCGGTCCTACTGAGTGTTGGCGGCGTGGAGGAGTTCGCGCATCCGCCCGATGCGCTCTTTCAGCTCCTCACCCGCGAGCTGATCCAGGCCGGCTATGGCTGCATGGGCAGCGCGCATGTTCTTCACTGGGGTCTCGTAGACGGTTGGGACGGCGCCAAGGGCCCGGCCGATCGCTCCTCCCTGGGCACGCACATCGGCGACTCGGCTTGGGTCAGCCACTGTGGGCCTGAATCCGTAGGCGGCATTGCGCTCCAGCTGAGTGGCGGCGAGCGTCTCGGATTGGTCCAGCATCTGCTAGCGCCTTTCCTTGAGCTGGGTTCGGGCCTCGGCGACATTGGTGGCGTCAACGTCGGTGCCGATGGGGATGCGGAGGCTCTGCATCGTGGCGCGCAACGGATCAGACGGCTCGATCCGTTCCGCTGCCACCCTGGCTTCGGCAGCCTTCCTCGTCTTGCTCGACGAGGAGGAGGCGCCGTCGCCGGTGACAAAGACCTCCACGTGGACGTCCATTGCCCCGGCGGAAATGCCGCCGCCGAGGGAGAGGGGAGAGTCGGAGTAGCTGAGCACCTCGCTAGGGTACTCGTCGGCCGCAAACGCATCGGAGATGCGCAGTGCGGCGAAGGAGGCGACAAGCGCGCCGACGACGTCGTCCGCCAGCGCGACGGACTCGTAGGTGTAGTAGAAGGGCCCCGTCTGAAGCATGTTCTTGGCCAGTTCCTCGAGCTGGCCCACGGTGGGCGCCAACTGTCGTGGTGGGGGCACGGCAGATGCCAAGGGATGGCTAAAGAGAGGAGGAGGCTCGAGGGCGTTGGTGGACTCCAGAGGCGAGGTCGGCATGAGCAAGCGTGGGACGCCAGACATACCCAGGTTCGAGGCTCTCCGGAGAGATAATACCCCTAGTCCTGCCGAGTGTAGTTGTATTATCGATAGTACAATGTTGCTCCTGGAGCTGTATGGAGGAGGAAGGAAGCTGGCCAAGGCTTAGGCAGTTCCCTCTCCTTGGGTGTTGCTAACTAGGTGTGTGTGACGGAATGAGTTCTCTTCGCTCTATCCTTCTTGTGATCGCGGGCTCCCGGGGGGTTTTATAGTCCAACCCCTCGGGGGTACAATGGTAATGTTACAAGTCGGTGGGTCCGTATTGTCGGTGTCCGAGAACCCGGGCTGGGTCCCGCTGAGGGCTTGTGGTTCGCCGGGTTCCCCTAGGTGCGGGACCCGCATGCCTAGGGGGACTGTGTGTCGTGTTGTCAATCGTCAGGGCGTGGCCGAGTCGAGTCGTGTCGTGTACAGTGCTCTCCGTCAAGTCGCCGCTTGCTGTTATCAGCGGTGAAGGCAGGGGCACTGTAGCCACGCCGGCCCTGGTCAGTGGGTAGGTGAGGGGCACTGTTGCTACGTACCCGCTGACCAGAGGCATGGGCGGGGCACTGTTGCCTCGGTCATTATTGATTGAAGTCTCATCCCATCATACGACCTGGATGGGACGGGATTTGACCCGTGGCTGGATTGAGTAGCACGCCACGGGTGGTGCTGTCTTGTTGAGGACACTAATAGGAAAACCCTTACCAGTAGCGCGGGCACCAGCGCTACTGCTATGGCGCTACAACTATTTTGTAGCAGTAGCGCTTGTTTAAACCAGCGGTACTGTTATTTGTATCTAGTAGTAGCGCGCCTCTTTCCGTCGCTACTGCTAATACTAGTAGCGTGGGCTTCAAAAAAACGCTATTGGTAAGCAGCGCTGCTACTACTCCAATACCCCACGCTGCTGCAATTTTTTTTTCTTTTTTTATGTTGTTGTATTCGTATTTTTATAGGTTTTATACAGTTACAACATACACATACACTGAACTATATGAAAAGGAATGTCTCATCATCATCATCGAAGTGGTACAACATAGTCTCATCATATCAACATAGTCTCAACACAAATGATGTCGATCTCATCATCTTGAAATAGCGATACAAGTTAATGACCACATGTCTCTTACATTGTCACCGTAGACACATGTTTCATCATCTACCTAAACTAAGACATAAACGATAAGAGCGATCCCGATGATCAAAAGCGGTATGATGTAGTAGTTTTTGCGGCGGCGCTGGTTCTGAATCCCCTGTTGTGCTATGAATCTCAAGTAACTAGCTTCGGCTTCCGCTCTGCTATCAAACCCTTTCTGGCTTCCGCCGGAGAAGCCAGAGACTTGGTCCTGACACTCTGGCCACTCATCATACACACCCGGAACATGCCCTACATACACGGCATACCACTTCCTCGCCATCGTTGATCTATATACCTGTCAGAGATGCACATATATATACCATGAAGTGAATTCAACAAAACAGTTATGAAATAGAAGCAACATATATAGTAAACATAGTTAACAAATTTCATCATACCGAAAGTAATTAACTAGAGCGCGGCACCATACATCTAATAGTTTTGTCGTACTGAGAGATTCGAAGTTTCGTCGTACATAAAGTAACAAGTAACTAAACAGACACATTGTTTTTAAGCAGTGCACTCTTCCCATATGTCCATATCCGGAAGGGTGTCGCCAAGCTTAGTGAAAGGCCTCATGTCCTAACGCTGTAGGGCAATGCGGGTTCGGACGTCAACTCGCGATATTGGGCCGCCGTAGAACATCCCATTCTCTTCGAGGACATCTTTGATAATGATGGACGCAATTTCCTGTTGGATCCGGTAGAAATCATTTCGAAGTCGATTATCCGGCACGGCTCCAAAGGCATCGGCCCATCTCTGTATATGGGTATCGGATGAAGATTTCATGCAAAGTGATTGCACATCCCTTCTCTACTCCATCATTAGATGGATGACGTAGAATCCATCATTCTCACTTCTTGCTGGTTGCTGGATGCAACAGAAGTCAGTCTTGTGGCTGAAACAAAGCCCGGCCTTATTTGTTTTTTTGCATTGGACGTAGCCACCCCGCATGCTGAAGCCCAGTATAGCTCTGTCCAGAACATACTTAATGTGTGTGTAATCTTTCTTCTGTATGTTCTTCGACAGGTCCAAATATACAGCGCGGGAGTAACGCGGGTAAAGAACAATGAGAACGGCACGACACCCCCCGCTACGCAAAATACACGATCAAGTTTAGCCTCCATGCGTGCAAAGTAACTATTGAAATGCACGAAAGGATGTATGTGTGCTATCCGCGGATGTCTTACCTGGGATGATAAGGTAGGAGAATCGTTTCTTTGTCCTTATTGCTAACCAAGAATTCTTCAATGTACTGACTCACATATTGATGGTTGGCGTCGTTGATTGACAAGAAGCCCTCATGCATGTAGTATGGGTCCGCGACTGCAAGACCGGTGACTTGCTCTCTCCTGACGATGTAGTTCAGGTGCAGCGCATATAGGCGGATGAAGGTAAAATCGAGTGTCCTCATTTGAAACATCTGGAAGATGTAATCAAACCTCAGGAAGAAGAGGTCCGCGGGGCATGTGTGGACATACATCTTGCAACTGTTCGGCACATGAACCGTATAAAGTGGGTATCCTGGATCATCCGAGGCGAGGAGGCTTCTCTCTGTCGAAAGCACATGGTCATGGAGTCTCCTAAGATCCCCTTCTATGGCAGCTAGTGCATTCGCCGGTACCATTGGCTGTCCCGCGACATGGATTAATGGCGCATGTTTCATCGGTACACGGTCAACCTTGGTCGAAGGCGGCTGGCTGCTAGAACCAACATTGCCAGCTTTATTGGATTTTCTCGCCGCCGATCTCTTCCTCTGCTTATTCTTGGTGGGCTCAGGTGCTGGTGGGTCTGTCAGACCCTCCCTGAGCACCACCCCTAGTGTTGTCGGGCTCAGCTTTGGACGACTCTGGCTAATCAGTTGAGCTTGGGTGGAGCCGGCATCTGGAGGCGTGTCCTGCGAGGATTGCATGAACAGAGACTTTTTGCACTCCCGAGGATGTTCCGGCTCTGGTACATGCATCTCATATTCATATGGTTGACTCATTGTTACATCGTTGTCAAAGGCAGTATTGAAATAGTGGTTAGGGTCATCGTCGGCCTCCTCCATGTCATGATCCCTATCCTCTTCCATAGGGCAGATGGCATCATCTGCCGGCGGAACGGTTGGCCCTCCTTCCTCATGTCTCTCGATCTCAGCAAGTAGCACAGACGATGGTTGTACTTGTGTAGGTGGTGTTGTGGTCATACCTTCCTGAGGTCCCGTTGGTCTGCTCCCGGCCACCTCGACACGAAGAAGATTTTTCGGCCACAGGATCGACCAATTTTTGCATTGCCCAAGCTGCGTGGGGGTCACGTCATCCTCTCCATCGGTTTGTATCGGATGAGGGAGACCCTTGTAGCCCGCTTTCACACTCGCCACAGAGACCCTTAAGGCGTTATCAGGCATCTGCCGGCGGTGAAACAATCGATCCTTAGGCTTCACTATAGTACCCTTCCCCACATCCACCAACCCGCCCTTCATGTTGTAAAGGAGGGTGCACGGAGTGGAGTCGGCCTACAAAGACATATACGTGTGGCGTCAGAGATCCAAAAAGAACGGCAACTAAAGATTAATTAATCAGTTGAGTTGATGAAGGTGCGACGACGCGTATTTACCGTGAGGGCGTCGAGCTCAGCCAATGTGGCCCGACATTCAAGCCAGAGACGGAGCTAGGGCTGCTGTGAGAGCTGGGCGGAGGAACAGGTGCCGCTGGAGGAGGTGCGCCGGTTGCCATACTAGGTACGGGTATGGGTGCGGTGTTCATTGAGTTGCTCCCGCTGAAGCCGGGCATGGGAAAATCACTTGGTGGCGTGTTTGGATTTTGTTGCACCCATGTGACCACTGTTGGAATCAAGCTTGTAAAGGCAGCCACCATATCATCTCTACAGGCAGCGATTATCTCAGCTTTGGTCTCAGCTTTTGCTTTCTCCATCGCCCGCGCCACCTTCTCGTCGATAGTCACTTGACTGAACTTCTTTCTCTGTCTTTTGGCCTCGGGTCCTCGTTATAATAGTACTTCCAAGTGGCCCCATCCTCGGCGCCATGCACACGTCCATATTGCGGCCGCTGGCCGGGCGGGTGTCCCATCATTATGTTCATGGCCCGGTTGAAAGGAGTGTCCCACTTGTACTTTGCTGACGACTGAGTCGATGGGTCGCTCTCGGCCACAAGCTTGTGTTGCTCTCTCTACAAAATGGACCGCGAATCATTTACGAATGCGACTAGAATGTAGTAGACTTCGTTGATCAGAACCTAATATGTAAGGTGGTAAAAAGGATAATTACCAGTAATCTCATGAATTGCCTAGTCGGCCCGTCGGTGAAAAAAATCTTTTTCTTGGGGTCCCACGAGAATCGGGCCCTGATGAAGTCGTGCTCCTGCTGGTCGGTGAACTCAGCCAATGGGTCTGGGATCCCCTGACGTTCACGTTCCGCGTCCTCCTTAGCCCACACGGGCCTCTTTCCCGTGTAACCACGACTTCCAAGGCGGTGGTTCCCCATGTTCTTTGCCTGCAGCTGCTTGCCTCTCTCCGACCTGGCCTTGGCAGCTTCTTCATTGCAAGTCTCCCTGAACCTTTCAAAGTCCTCTATTGTAATTTTTGGATTGTCTGCAACAATCTCGGCGTAGGTTTCATGGTCTACTTGAATCGCCCTTTTCACCCTAGTTTTCCAAGCGCTCAATGCGTTGTTGAACTTCCCTAGGGCTTTGTTGTTGATTTTTTTCATGCCCTCATCATCCCATGGGTCGACATCGTCATTCTGACCGGGGAACTGGAATCTTGCGTGCAACCTAGTTAGAAGCAGCTTCTTCAAATGTTCATCCTTCCGTATTTTTGTGGTGTTGATGTTAGCGGTATCTTGTAGGATGCATCCTAGTTGGTTGCCGTAACATGCTGCCACTTCTCGCGGCTCTATTGGCTCGAACTCGCCAGGGTGCACCACCGTGACCACCATTCTTCCGGTGCCGAGCTCATTTGGGCGTCGTGTCCTCTTTTCCTTCTGTCCCTCACTAGCTTGGGAGGTCCCACCTTCCGTGCTGCAGTTAGGAACATCATCAGCGCCAATCTTAGTGCCGGTGTCTTTGGTGGCACAGTGTCGGCACCGGCGCCACCACCGTCGTCATCCGTCATGACAAGGCGGTCGGGACACCCAGCTTCCTGTCTCTCCTGATCCGCCAGAAAGTCGAGGTAGGCGTGTGCTTGACCTAATTGGGACTGAGAACCTCCGGCCTCATCGGTGTCGGTCATGTTTCCTAGGGTTCATTGTCGTAGTGGTTTAATTATCGAGATTTATATAATAAAGTGAATAATGACAAAAAAGTGACCTTTGTTTTGCCGGAAATGTCGTTTCATTCCCGTCGTGACAAATCTCAAGCACTCGATATGTCCAACTTTCTAGCACAAGTCACGCCGAAATTCATGAAAAATTTCGGCATGACCTTTGCTAGAAAGTGCACATATAGAGCGCCTGAAATTTGCCGGAATGGAAATGAATCAAAATTTTCGGCAAAACATAGGTCACTCGCAATCGGGAAATTAATCAACAACCAAAGTCCGGTAGAACTACAGCAGCACAACAATATAGGATGCTCACTATAGCAACACAACAACCACATGCACATGTACTCTCCTCTAGCATATGCATGGACAGAGATCTATATAGTGTGGGTTTTGGGATGCTCACTATCTGCTTGTCGAGGATGTGGGTGTGGTGTCGATGATCTACGAGCGTTTGAACAACATGCATTTTAACAGCAAGCATTTGAACACTCTAACAATAGGCATTTTAACAACAATTGAACACTCTAACAACACACATTTGAACACTCTAACAACAGACATTTAACACTCTAACAACATGCATTTTAACAGCATTCAACATTTGGACAGCAAACATTTGAACAAAACAAGCATATGAAAAGGGAGGGAAGAGGGGGTGGCACACCTCAGCCGGGGTTGGGATCAGGGTCGGCGTCGCCGGGGCAGAGGGGCCAGGTGCACCTAGGTCGGGGTCACCGGGGTAGAGGGGCTGGGGTCCTTCTCCTCCTCGTCGATCTGCAGAGAGACCAAATTTGGTCAGAGAGAGAGAGAGAAGGGGTGGCATGGGGGGAGGGGTCGGGCCAGGGGTGCACCTAGGGTAGGGGGCAGCACGGGGGAGGGAGCATCGGGGTGGCCAGTGGCCTGCGTCGAGGTCGGGTGCAGCACGCGTCGACGGCGGCGTGGGCTGGTGCGGGCGTCGGCGGTGGCGTGGGCGGGTGCCGGTGTCGGCGGCGTGGGCGGGTGCGGGCGTCGGCGGTGGCGTGGGCGGGTGCGGGCGTCAGCGGCGTGGGCGGGTGCGGGCGTCGGCGGTGGCGAGAGAAAGGGGATTCGAGCGAGAGTGAGAGAGAGGAAAGAGATAGGATCTAGCGGACGGCGCTGTAGGCAACTTAGTTATAGCGCGTGTTGGCAAAACGCTCTATAGCTAAGTTAGCTATAGCGCTGCCCAAGCCAAAACACGCTACTGCTATTTTTTTTCTTAGCTATAGCGCTGCCCAGGCCAAAACGCGCTACTGCTAATTTTTTTTCTTTTTTTATTTTTATTTTTCTTTTTACTTTTCATATTCCACAAACCTTCTTCATTTTTATTTTATTTATATTTCTCTTTTTATATTTATTATTCTTTTTCTTTTTCATATTCCACAAACTTCCTTCCTTTTTCTTTTTTATTTTTCTTTCATTTCAGTTTCCACAACTGGTTAGTTCTTTTTTCTTTTTCTTTTTCATTTCATTTTGCAAAACTTCCTTTCTTTTTCTTTTTCTTCTTCTTTTTCTTTTTCTTTCATTTGCACTTTTCTTTTTCTTATCTTTCTTTTGCACTTTCCTTCCTTTAATTTGGTCTGTCGTTAGAGCAATACCACTGTTACCCTCCGGATAATAATTAGTATAATATATATTACATGATTTGACCACTAACACCGGTATACAAAAAATACACACACAAACTTTGGGGATTAGTTTGTCAGCTTGGGCGACGACGACGCTTTAGACTGATCTTCTTCCCTCTTTTGTTCATTATCAAATAATTGAGCCCATGGTCGTGACTTTTCCTTCTCCAGGGATTACGATCTTTCGTAGGTAATGTAGTCTTCATTCTTCTTTTGACATATGTTTCGTCGTCATCAGCATCATCTTCCCTCATCGGATCACCGTACTGGTCATAGTCTTCCTCGTTGGCGACTCCATCCATTTCGGCGATGCTCCTTTTGCTTCTCCTCACGACAACACGGCTGGGATTGATCGGATCAGTTATGGAGAAACATTGTGTCACGTGTTTAGCGTGTACCCATGGCTCATTTTTGGCGATGGCGTTGACGGTACCGCTATCATCGGAGTCGGGTATACACATGGTAGTGAAATGTCAGTTTTCTCTGTGTACATTTTTAGCCCATCTGACATGGAACATCGTCGTGCTATGCAATCTAGAGTAGTTAAGCCGCCATATCTGTTCGACCCTTCAATATATCTTTCAATTACATTCCCGGTCATGGCTTCCATCGTCACCCCTGAGTTTTGGTCATCACTGTTTATATCTTTCTCCTCCGTGTAGAACGTGTATCCGTTGATATCATATGCTTGATAAGTCGCGAGGTTGGTCGAGGGGCCATGTGCTAAGGCATATATGAGTGTTCCGTTCGGACAACCCTCTTCCGGGGGATTAGCCAGAACTCGCACTTTGAACCAACGCACGAAAGTGGAGTTGTGCTCTCTAATAACTTCAGTGTCCGTCCTGTGCACCCCACGGTCACGGTATTTCTTTGCGATGGTCTCTTTGTGCAGTGTCACGAAATCTTCTAGCACATCTAGGTGTTGTAGCACTACTAAGTTTGCCCTACCAATGTCGTTTTGTTGGCCCGAGCGTAACACATTCAAATCCCTATGACCGTTGGTGTGACCTTCGCCTTCGATCCTTCCACAGTGCTTCTTGACGGGCAAACCAACAACACGGTCTTTGGTCAGATAACTCTCATAGAAAGAGATGCACTCTTTGGTCAGACATCCCTGGGCTATGCTTCCATCTGGACGGGACATGTTACGAACGAATCCTTTGATGACCCCATTCATCCTCTCGAACGGCATCATGCTATGCAGGAATGTCGGCCCTAGGTCGATGATGTCGTCCACGATGTGGACACATAGATGCACCATGACATCAAAGAGCGCGGGCGGGAAGTACATCTCTAGCTCATTCAGTATGACAACGATCTCTTCCTGTAGCCTATGGAGTTGCTTCACACTGATCGACTTTCGAGAGATAGCATCAAAAAACTGGCATAGGTCAGTAAGCGTCTCACGCACATGTGTGTCCATAATCCCTCTAAGTGCAACCGGGAGTAACTGCATCATCATCACATGACAGTCGTGAGACTTCATCCCACTGAACCTTTTTTTTCTTAGTGTCCAGATATCTGCTTATCTTCCCACAGTATCCGGAACTAACTTTGATTCCGGCAAGGCACTTGAACAATTGATCAACCTCCTTCGGATCTAAGGTGAAGCAAGAGGGGGGGGGGCAATATTGTTCTTCCTTCTTGTTTACTTTTTTGCCCCTATCTTCTGTCTCTATTTCGGTCTCCTCCAACGACCTTTTACCGGGCATTTGGAGATCTTTCCTGATTTTCAAAAATTCCAAGTCTTTTCTTGCCTTCGGCCCATCCTTGGTCCTCTCCGGCATGTTCATCAATGTTCCAAGCAAACTCTCAAGGATATTTTTGTGATATACATTTGATCAAGGCTATGAGGCGTGTCGAGTATGGGCCAGTATTCCAAGTCCCAGAAAATAGATCTCGTCTTCCATACCTTCAGCAGGGGCTCCGACGCCTTTTTCTTCGTCTTTCCCGACGAGGGGCACTCTTTCCAGTTCTTCAATAACTCATATATTCCTGCACCGCTACGCTTACGTGGAGGACCTCGATGCTCAGCATTACCATTGAATAGGTCTCCATGCTTTCTCCATGGGTCATCCTTCTTGAGCCACCTTCGATGCCCCATGTACATGATTTTCGAAGACCCGCCATCTTTCGATAGATGCAGAGAAGTTGTATCATCCATGCACCTCGTGCATCCGCAATATCCGTGGCACACCTGGCCGGAGAGATAGCCGTAACCGAGATAGTCCTGCACCGTCGTGATCAGCGCGCCTCTCATGTAGAAATACTCTCCTTTGCTTGCATCCCATGTCTTGGCCGGCGTTGTCCATAAGGTCTGTAACTCCTCTTTTAGTAACCCGAGATACAGATTTATATCATTTCCCGATTGTCTCGGCCCTTGAATAAGCATAGCCATGTGTATGTATTTTTCCTTCATGCACAACCAGGGGGAGGTTGTACATCCATACAAACATGGGCCATGTGCTATGATTGGTGTTTTGGTTGCCAAATGGATTCATGCCATCACTACTAGCGCCAAGCACGATGTTCCTTGGATCATTTGCGAAAAAATCAAATTCAACATTTAATGCTCTCCACTGGCTAGCATCTACGAGGTGTCTCAGCTTCGGCTCATCTCCGTCATCTGGCTTCACCCTCTTCGCATGCCAGTGCATAAGCTTTGCTTCCTTAGAATCTACGAAATACCGTTGTAGACACGGAGTGATCGGAAAGTACCATACAACTTTCTGTGGAGCTTTCTTTCCGGTCTTTTTATATCGTGAAGCATTGCACTTTGGACAGATGGTTTTTTCAGCGTGCTCGTTCCGATATATGATGCAATCATTGATGCATGCGTGATATCTAATATGTGGCAGATCAAGAGGGCACACGATTTCGTTTGCCTCCTCAACACTAGTAGGACACAGGCTTCCCGCGGGAAGAACCTTCTTTAGGTACTTCAGAAGCTCATCCAGGCTTGTATTTGTCCATTTGTTTTTTGCCTTCATCTTTAGAAGTTCTAGTGTGAAACTCAAGTGGGTCACCTCGGGATTATTGCAACCATCATACAAAGGAGTCATCGAGTCTACCTCCAGTTGCGCCAGTTTGGCCTCCTCTCTAGAAGCAGCTCTGTTGCTAGTCGTCTTCTTGCGAAGTAGGTCTCGAACATGTGGGTCCCGCATGGCTGAACTTAGTAGCGACGAAGACGGTGGCGTGTCCGCGTCTTCTCTGCCTTGAACTGCCTCTTCGCCATCGACATTTCCGAGGCCGTCTTCCTCTTCGAGCACATAATCGGTCATCTCTTCGTCTGGTGGCCCCATGTCGTTATTTCCTGCCCCGTCGACGTCCTTGTCGGTGTCAAAACCGGCGGATCTCGGGTAGGGGGTCCCGAACTGTGCGTCTAGGCCGGATGGTAACAGGAGGCAAGGAACACGATGTTTTACCCAGGTTCGGGCCCTCTTGATGGAGGTAAAACCCTACGTCCTGCTTGATTAATATTGATGATATGGGTAGTACAAGAGTAGATCTACCACGAGATCAAGGAGGCTAAACCCTAAAAGCTAGCCTATGGTATGATTGTTGTATGATGAAGTTGTCCTACGGACTAAAACCCTCCGGTTTATATAGACACCGGCGAGGGTTAGGGTTACACAAAGTCGGTTACAATGGTAGGAGATCTTGAATATCCGCATCGTCAAGCTTGCCTTCCACGCCAAGGAAAGTCCCATCCGGACACGGGACGAAGTCTTCAATCTTGTATCTTCATAGTCCTGGAGTCTGGCTGAAGATATAGTCCGGCTACCCGAACACCCCCTAATCCAGGAATCCCTCAGTAGCCCCTGAACCAGGCTTCAATGACGACGAGTCCGGCGCGTAGATTGTCTTCGGCATTGCAAGGCGGGTTCCTCCTCCAAATTCTTCATAAAAGTTTGTAAACACCAAGAGTAGTGTCCGGCTCTGCAAAATAAGTTTCCATGTATTGCCATAGAGAGAATAATATTGACACAAATCTAATCTGCTGACGTATTCCGCAGCGTGACATCACACTACGGCCAAGCCTTTATTCGAATCGTTTTCACTTTTCCACCTCAGCGTGTTTTGCGAGGCGGTTTCCTTGGCACGTGTTGTCAAAGCAGAGATCGTGCCCTCCATTTACGGGATTGTCATCAACACGGACGTGGGTAACCCAACCGCGCCATTTATCACGGCGCTTGGGAGGCAAGTGAGTTTTACTAGGCTGGTGGGGACGCATAGTCGCATCCGCTCATATAAGGGGATAAGGATCCACCTTTTTACCTACGCCTTCTTCCTCCTTTTCCTATCCATCTTCTGCGCACCCGAGCTCCAGCGCCCAAGCCCGCACTTCCTACCTCAACCTTCTCCAACGATGTCCGGAGCGGGAGGCAAGTGGATGGTCTCCTCTATCACGGAGGGCCATGTCAAAAGGCTAAGGAAGGCCGGATACCTGTCCAAAGACATCGCGCACCAGCTTCCTGAGGAGGGGCAGCTTCTCCCCACCCCAAGGCCCCATGAGAGGGTAGTATTTCTTCCCCACTTCCTCCGCGGACTGGGTTTTCCTCTCCACCCATTTGTCCGCGGGCTCATGTTCTACTATGGCCTAGATTTCCACGATCTGGCCCCGAACTTCATCCTCAATATCTCGGCGTTTATCGTCGTGTGCAAGGGTTTCCTCTGCATCCGCCCCCATTTCAGCCTCTGGCTCAAGACCTTCAACGTCAAGCCAAAAGTAGTGCGCGGCAACCAAGCGGAGTGCGGAGGTGCCATGGCGGGCAAAATAGCCAACGTCCTATGGCTCGAGGGCTCCTTTGTGGAGACCTTGAAGGGATGGCAGTCAGGGTGGTTTTACATCACCGAGCCACGCGATCCGAAGTGGATCGCAGCCCCTGAATTCCGATCCGGACCCCCTACACGGCTCACGTCCTGGAAGGAGACGGGCTTGTCGTGGGGCGACGAAGAAGAGGTAACCGGACTACAAAAATGCATCCAATCCCTGGTGAACAAGCAGCTCAAGCTTGTCAACGTAGTCCAGGTCATGCTCGTCCGCCGGATCCTTCCGTGTCAAGAACGGGACTTCAATTTGTGGGAGTTCAACCCGGCGCAGCACCGAAGACCGCGGATTCAGCTCGCAGCGTCCTGCTAGCGAGTTAAAATATTTTCATCTTTTATAGGATGTTAAGTTTTCTTCATAGTTTGACTATATGCAAGATCTAAACTCCCTCACCTTTGACATGATTGGCAGGCGAAGTCCGGACTGATTAACTGTCCGGCCCCCTTGCCCGAAGACCCAGCCCTTGCTCTCCTAGTGAAGCTGCTGGTTCCGGCACCTTATGTGGTGCCGGAGAACAAGGCCAAGAAGAAGAAGCGGGGACTCAAAAGAGTTCTCGGCATATGGTGGTGTCGGACTCGTCGTCCGATGAGTCCGAGACGCACTCCTCCCGTGAAGACGAGGAGGAGAAAGAAGAGACCTCTCCCCCTCCAGCGGGGGGAGGAAAGAAGAGGAAGGCCGCCCTAGTAGGGGGGCGAAGGGTCCAGGAAGAGGAAAACCCCTCCGCCGGACTACGCCCCCGACACCGACGAGGACTAAGAGGAGTGGCCGGACAGGGCCAAGCGTCCGGCGAAATCGTAAGTGTTCGGATACCAGAGTAACTCATGATATTCCTTTTGTTGCGCGGCTTTCCCTAATGTCGAATATAATCATGCAGCCTGCCCAAGGACGGGCTCGACGAGTCATCGAGCGGCTCCCTGGATTCATCGGACGTGAATTCAGTTCCGCCCGCTGCCTCCCCCTGTGCTGCGGATGACACCAAAGTGGCGTCGCGACAAGCTCCGGGGCAAGAGGAGGTGGTCCAGGAGGAGCCGCGAGGCGACCTCCCGGACTCCAGGAGTAAAGGGGACGAGACCCCCCAGGGCTCCAAGTCCGGCTTTAAGCCGGACACCGCGTCGGAATCATCAACGGTTCCGGACCGCGGCAAGCGAACTCCTGCCAAGAGGAGAAAGCCTATTGAGCCGGCGTCCTCCGTCCAACCGGAGGCGCCGGACAATCTGCTGGACGTGCTTAAGGGCGCCTCCATCGATGAGGAGCACCGTACTATCATGAGTACGGTGGTCCAGAAGGTTCAGTCCGCCAAAAGCGGACTTACTGAAGCTTGTGCTAGCCTTCTAACAGGCTTCGAGGTAAGTAGAAATATGTAAAAATATTACCGCATAGAAAGTAGCCCCTGATGCTCTGTTTGGCGTTCGGAAAGAAAAGCCGAATAGAGGATCTATTAAATATCGCAGGAGTCTAACTAAAAAGGAGTCAATATACATATGCAGGCTTCGCTGCTGGCCACCGCCGCACTGACTGCGGAGGTGGATGCCCTGAAGCAGGGCCTCGAGCGGACCGAGCAAGAGCTCGGCCTTGCCAAACGGCAGCTCGAGGAGAAAGAGGGTAAGAGATACCTTATAGAAAAAATGCCTATAAGAAGACGCAATTGCAAAAATGACAGGAGTATATTGCTTATTGTAGGGGCCACAACTGAGGTGGCGACCCTCAACAGGCGCTGTCCGAGGCCAAGAAGAGAGCGGCCACGGAGTGCACCGAGCGGGAGAAACTTGAGGCGCAGGTCGGCGAGGTGCAGCAAGAGCTTCAGGCTCTCATGAAAAAACATGAGAGTTTGGAGCTCGACTCGAAGACGCGAGCGTCCGAGCTTGCTGCGGCCCTTAAAACTGCCAAATCTGCCAAGGCCGAAGCCCAGAAGGCCCTCCAGGAATTGGATGCGGTGAAAAAGATAGCGGCGGGTAAAACAATCTCTATGCAAAGCAGACATATAAAAGTAAACTACTTGTTACTTACCCGAATTCGGAGCTCTCCAGGGGCATTCACAGATCTTCCCCGCAGCGTATCCGATGCCGCCGCATTCTACCGAGCCGAGGAAGGCAGCTCGACGGAGAAGGTGTTCTGGTCTCAGTACACTGAGGCCGGACACCTTGTGCCCTTGAGCGACCAGCTGAAGCAGCTAGTCGAGCTCCACAAGGCGGCCGAACAGGCCCTGAAGGGCTTCATAGTTCGGCTGTGGCCTGGAGAGGCCCTGCCTGGGAGCTACTTCGGACTGGTGCGGCGGCTGGTGGAGGCTTGTCCAAGGCTCGAGGTCATCAAGCGCTCTGTCTGCATCGAAGGTGCCCGTAGGGCCCTTGCCCGTGCAAAGGTGCACTGGGGTAAGCTGGACGGTGAGAAGCTTGTGAGGGACGGGCCGCCGATGGGGAAGGAGCATCGCAAGCCCGAGAACTATTACAAGGATGTTCTGGCCGGTGCCCGCCTTATGGCGGATGAATGCACCAAGGATGTAATTTTTGAATGAACTCGCTCGTGTTATCCTGTGCGCTGAAAACTTGTTCATATGCGCTAAGCAATGCTTGAATTTAAAATATTACTTTCTGTGCGGCCGTTTAAAAAATTGAGAGATGGCCAGTCGTCGGCTTCTGCCCCCATGCCACTAGTGCTGGGGTGTTCGGGATAAACCTGGGCACTCTTTTTCCCATGATTGGGTCCGTCGAGGGAGGCGCTCAGCACAACGAACAAGGCAATCAGACTATAATGCTTGAACACTCTCACTTAGCCATATAACTCTATAATTTTAAATTTCGGCGAAGCCCCTAGTATTCGGAAGACCGAGTTCAGGGCGCTATCCACGCCTTGGCCGGACAAAGCCGGTTCCTCACTCGAAGCGGCATAAGTCTTTAAGGACTCGAAAAACCTCTCGAACAGCGACCGGTCTCTCGCCTCATCATGAGAGTCAGTTTTAGCTTTCTCTACTGAGGTGCTCAGCCCAGCTCAACTGGGGCACAATCGCAGTAGTTCTCCTAGTGCTACCTTAGCCGATATAGCGGAATGTAAGGCACCAAAACATAGGAGCCGGGCAAACCCAACTATTGACCCAAATCATGATTCGGAGCCGATGCATATAGTGCTATAAGTTCGGGGTGCCGCACTTGTGAAAGTGTACGGACTTCTCACGCCATATTGATGGGTACTGAAGCCCCTGGCGTATTTTTGCCGTACCACAGTGTACGGATGCAACATGTTATTGATAAACATATATATAAAAAGAGGATAATGCAAAAAATAGACAAAAAGCTATGCATTGTTTATAGAAAGGCTGCTATGAAAGCAGAACGATACAAATAGTGCGATAAGCAAAAGAAATTGGACTATTTAACATGTCCTGGCCAGGGGCAGGCCACGGAATTGTATTAAAAAACAGGTATACTACTCGCAATAGAGACCACCTGGGAGTTCCATAATGCGGCGTGGCTTGTCTGCTTTCCTGGATCTTGCATCGTTTGTGCGGCAGTTGAATTGCCGAATGGGTCATCCGAAGTATGGAGTCCTGAGAGTAAAAGAAAAAAAAGGAATCCGGCAGCCCCTGGTGTGGTTTAAGCCGTATTTCGGGCGTGCCGTGATAGTGCCCCTTCCCCTGTGCCCATGGTATTTCAAGAGCGTAGTTATGTACGCGAAGCACTGGTTTCGCTATATCGCGAGGGCTAGGGTTGGGGCTGCATTGCTACGCTAGCTCAGAACATGCCAGGCGGTCTTGTTGTAGGGTACTCCGGGCGCGCTTGACAGTGTCCGGCTTTTTGAAGGCCGAACTGGAGAACTGCCTAGAGAGGCTGCCTTGTACTTCTGCTGCGAGCGCTGCCGTGTGCTCCTCCGTTCGGAGGGAGCGTTCAGTGTTCCCATTGACCGTGATTACTCCTCTAGGGCCTGGCATCTTGAGCTTGAGGTATGCATAGTGTGGTACCGCGTTGAATTTTGCGAATGCGGTTCGAGCAGTGCGTGATAGCCACTGCGGAACGGGACTATGTCGAAGATTAACTCCTCGCTTCGGAAGTTATCCAGAGATCTGAAGAACACTTCCAGTGTGACTGAGCCTGTATAGTTGGCTTCTACACCTGGTATGACACCTTTAAAGGTCGTTTTGGTGGGCTTGATCCTCGAGGGATCTATGCCCATTTTTCGCACTGTATCCTGGTAAAGCAGGTTCAGGCTGCTGCCGCCGTCCATGAGGACTCTTGTGAGATGAAATCCGTCAATGATTGGGTCTAGAACCAATGCAGCGAAGCCGCCGTGGCGGATGCTAGTGGGGTGGTCCCTTCGATCAAAGGTGATCGGGCAGGAGGACCATGGGTTGAACTTTGGGGCGACTGGCTCTATCGCATATACGTCCCGTAACGCACGCTTCCGCTCCCTCTTGGGGATGTGGGTTGCGTATATCATGTTCACCGTCCGCACTTGCGGGGAAATCCCTTTTGTCCACTGTTGTTCGGCGGCCTGGGCTCCTCCTCGTCGTCGCTATGCAGCCCCTTGTCTTTGTTTTCGGCTCTTAACTTGCCTGCCTTCTTAAACACCCAACAGTCCTTGTTGGTGTGATTGGCTGGCTTTTCGGGGGTGCCATGTATCTGGCACAAGCGGTCGAGTATTCGGTCCAAACTGGACGGGCCCTGAGTATTTCTTTTGAATGGCTTTTTCCGTTGACTGGATTTGTAGCCTCGGAATCTGGCATTAACTGTCGTATCCTCGTTGCTGTCGCTGCTAATGCGGCGCTTTTGTTTGTTCCGACGCGACCTGTCGCTTTTGTCCTTGGTATTCGAATTACCAGGGTTCTTGGTTAAATTGTTGCTGCGAGCTAGCCAGCTGTCTTCTCCCGCGCAAAAGCGGGTCATGAGTGTCGTGAGGGCTGCCATAGATTTCGGCTTTTCCTGTCCCAGGTGCCGGGCAAGCCACTCGTCACGGATATTATGCTTGAAGGCCGCTAAGGCCTCTGCGTCCGGACAGTCGACTATCTGGTTTTCTTTGTTAGGAACCGTGTCCAGAATTGCCTGGCCGATTCCTCTGGCTGCTGAATTATGTGGCTTAGGTCATCAGCGTCCGGTGGTCGCACATAAGTGCCCTGGAAGTTGTCAAGGAATGCGGCTTCCAGGTCCTCCCAATAACCGATTGAGTCTACTGGCAAGCTGTTAAGCCAATGCCGGGTCGGTCCCTTAAGTTTGAGTGGGAGGTATTTGATGGCGTGTAGATCATCACCGCGGGCCATGTGGATATAAAGGAGATAATCCTCGATCCATACCGCAGGATCTGTTGTGCCATCGTACGATTCGATGTTTACGGGTTTGAAGCCCTCAGGGATTTTATGATCCATTACTTCATCTGTGAAGCATAGTGGGTGTGCGGTGCCTCTGTATTGGGCTATATCACGACGCAGCTCGAAGGAGCTTTGTCTGTTGAGTTCGGCCCGGCCGGATTTATTGCATCCGGAGTGACGATCACCGTCACGTGCCGTGGGGCGCCTGCGCGATCCGTAGATCGATCTTGTTTGCCTTGCCTTGTCCTCCAGTATGTCGCGTAGGTCGGGCGCATTTTCCCGTGCCTTGGTATGCTTGACGCGGCGTCGGGGCATGGCTTGAGCGGAGGGCCAAGAGGCCTCTCTGTTGCGGCCACGAAGTGGCCAGTCGGTCATGTCATGCGCTGGTGATGTAGGTGCTTCCTCCTCTAGTCGGGGTAGCAGCCTGCGCTTTGGGTAACTCTTGGAGGGGCATTCGAGTTCATACTCTTCGGCCGCAAGGACTTCAGTCCATCTGTCAGCTAGCAAATCCTGATCAGCTCTAAGCTGTTGCTGCTTTTTCTTGAGGCTGCTTGCCATGGCCATAAGCCTGCGTTTAAAACGCTCTTGTTCGGCGAGATCCTCTGGCACGACGAACTCGTCGTCGTCGAGGCTTGCCTCGTCTTCGGAGGGAGGCGTATAATTATCGTCCTCAGCCTCTTGGTCCGCCGCCCTCTCATGAGGGCTGGCTTCTCTGTCCTCCTGTGTTGAATCTTGCTGGAGGGGGTGTTCTTCGGCGCTATCCGGAGTAGTATTATCTCCCGTGCCGGAATCACCGTTTTTGCTTTGGCGGGATTTAGAGCGGCGCCGCTGACGCTGGCGCTTGGGCTGTTTCTTAGAGGTATCGTCCCCTGCTGTTCCATCGCCATCTCCATCTTTGGAGTGTCCACCATATATATGTCATATGACGAGGTGGCCTTCCAGCGCCCTACAGGTGCTGGTTCTTGTTCGTCTCCTGCATCGTCGTCCATGCCGTCGATGTCTTCGGAGTCGAAGTCAAGCATGTCGGTTAAGTCGTCGACAGTGGCTACCAAGTGGGTGGTGGGTGGGTTTTGAATTTCTTCATCGTCCGTATCCCAACCTTGCTGACCGTAGTCCGGCCAGGGCTCTCCTGATAAAGAGAGAGACTTTAGAGAATTCAGGATGTCGCCGAAGGGCGAGTGCTGAAAGATGTCCGCGGCAGTGAACTCCATTATCGGCGCCCAATCGGATTCGATCGGCAGGGGCGCGGGGGGCTCGGAGTTCGGAGAGGAATCCGGCTCCTCGGAGTCACGGGCCATGCGGAGTGCGGGGCTGGAGTTCGGCTTGATCGCCTCTGAGATCGCAGCCCCTGAGGCAGTGTCCAACCGCTGATCCTCGATCGGCGCGGTAGGCTCCGAATCAATGGTCGGAACTGATGCGTGTGCGGCCTCCAAGGCGCTGTTCGGCGGCAGAGCTATATCATGCCCATCGAGACAGTGCGGCGCGCTTGGCTGTGGCTCGAATCCGTCGAAAATCAAGTCCCCGCGGATGTCAGCCGTGTAGTTTAGGCTTCCAAACCTGACCTGATGGCCTGGGGCGTAGCTTTCGATCTGCTCAAGGTGGCCAAGCGAATTGGCCCGCAGTGCGAAGCCGCCGAAGACGAAGATCTATCCGGGGAGAAAAGTCTCACCCTGGACTGCATTACTGTTGATGATCGAAGGAGCCATCAGGCCTGAAAGCGACGACACAGAGGAACTCTCAATGAAAGCACCAATGTCGGTGTCAAAACCGGCGGATCTCGGGTAGGGGTCCCAAACTGTGCGTCTAGGCCGGATGGTAATAGGAGGCAAGGAACACGATGTTTTACCCAGTTTCGGGCCCTCTTGATGGAGGTAAAACCCTACGTCCTGCTTGATTAATATTGATGATATGGGTAGTACAAGAGTAGATCTACCAGGAGATCAAGGAGGCTAAACCCTAAAAGCTAGCCTATGGTATGATTGTTGTATGATGAAGTTGTCCTACAGACTAAAACCCTCCGGTTTATATAGACACTGGAGAGGGTTAGGGTTACACAAAGTCGGTTACAATGGTAGGAGATCTTGAATATCCACATCGCCAAGCTTGCCTTCCACGCCAAGGAAAGTCCCATCCGGACACGGGACGAAGTCTTCAATCTTGTATCTTCATAGTCCTGGAGTCCGGCTGAAGGTATAGTCCGGCTACCCAAACGCCCCCTAATCCAGGACTCCCTCAGTCCTCATCATCATCATCATCATCATCATCATCACTTATCCACCGAGTATGGCCATGCATGAAACCATGCATGAGCAGGTGCGCCTTGAAGTTACCACCCTCAAAGGGGTCGAGCCTGACTCTTCCTTTGCATTTTCGACATGGATATAAAACATCCTTCAGTCTTTTTTCATACATGTCATCCACAGCGGATTGCCAGTATCTTTCCACCTTCCTTCCATTGACCTTCATGATCACCTGCGCGGGAAGCAAATATTTTAAACACGTATATATGCATGCATGGATCAAATTCATACAAAAATTCGGCATGACCTTCCCTAAATATAGGACATATTGAGTTTGCATGCCCGAAATTCGCCGAAACAGAATTGAATCGACATTTCGGCATAACATAGGCAACTCATGTCACTCACAGCCACACACAATTCGGTATATTCATATTGCACATAGTTTCGGTCCTAATCGCAAACACAATATTTCCATTCTTGCACAACTCTTTTTTTGCTCACCAATTTGTCGAGAGGAATATCGGGTACCTTCTTATAATTAGCTAGTAGCTCTAGATAGAGCTATGAGAGGGAGGGGGGAGGGCATTAATGGAGGGGTGGTGGAGGGGCAAAGAAGAGAAGGGGTGAAGGGGCAAAAGAAAGGAAGAGGAAGGAGGAAGGGCATTAATGGAGGGGGTGGTGGAGGGGCAAAAAAGAGAACGGGAGGAGGGGCAAAAACAAGTAAGAGAAAGGAGGGAGGGCATTAATGGAGGGTGAGAGGAGGGGCAAAGAAGAGGGGGAAGCATTGAAGGACAAGCAAGTGCAAGAGGGAGGGGGGAGAAAGAAAGGGGGAGGAAGAAGAGGGGGGAAGGTGGCAGATATTTTGGCTGGCGACCATAGCAGTAGCGCTGGGCACCAAAGCGCGCTACTGCTATATGTGCCAGCCAAAATATCTACTGGTACATAAAACTAGCTATAGCGCTTGCCCAAAAAACACGCTACTGCTAAAAGATTACACATAGAAGAAGTAGCAGTAGCGCTTCTTGGTGGCACCGCGCTACTGCTATTTTCTTAACAGTAGCGCTTGTTAGGGTACCAACGCTGCTACTATTTTTTGGCCGGGGGGTGTGGTGTGGCGAACTTACCAGTAGCGTGCCTTCTAGAAACCAACGCTGCTGCTAAGTTCTACCAGTAGCGCGTTTTGTAACACATGCTACTGCTAATTATCAGTAGCTCCAAAAAGCATGCTGCTGGTAAACTTCTATGTATAAGCCTTTTCCTAGTAGTGGGAGGCTTTGCTCGTGCCGGGTTCGGCTGTCTTGCACTAGTTGTTGAGGCCGAGGCGACGCATCTTGCCGGGTCGGCTAGTCTGGCCGGCTTGCGGGGCTTGGCCGGGTCAAGCGACCCAGCCAAGCGCGTGCCGGTATTGAGGGGCAGTGCCAACCCTGTTATTTTTGAAGAGGATCCGGGTTCCGTTGCCTGCCCGGGGTCCATCCCCCCGACAACCCTTGACTCGCAATTGGGGCTCAAACCTTTTCTGTCCGAGTTGCAAGTTCACCATCAACTCGCAACTAGGGCCCAACCTTTTTTGTCTGAGTTACAAGTCCACCCTCGACTCGCAACCGAGGTCCAACCTTTGTTGTCCGAGTTGCAAGTCCACCCTCGACTCGCAACTGGGGCTTAAACCTTTTTTGTCCGAGTTGCAAGTCCACCATCAACTCGCAACTAGGGGCCAACCTTTTTTGTCTGAGTTGCAAGTCCACCCTCGACTCGCAACTGGGTCTGAATTTTTTTAGTCCCAATTGCAAGTCCACCCTCGATTCGCAACTGGGGCCCAACCTATTTTTTGTCCTAGTTGCAAGTCCATTGTCGACTCGCAACTGAGCCTCGCCCTTTCCTTGTCCAGTTGCATGTCTACCCTCGACTCGCAACTGGGGCCCAACCTTTTTTGTCCTAGATGCAAATCCAAACTCGACTCGTAACTGGGGCCCAACCTTTTTTAGTCGCAATTGCGAGTCCATCCTCGACTCGTCACTGGGGCCCATCCTCGACAGCAAACAAACCGCAGATGAGCCGCCCACGTAGCTAGGATATGTGTTTTGTTTTGTTTTGTTTTGTTTCATGTTTTTTCTGTTTTTTACTTTGTTTTTTTTCTTCATTGATTTTCCTATCCTTTTAATTTTTCTATTTTTCAGAAGTTGATCTCATCTTTTTGCTTATTCTTATTCTTTTGCTCTTTTCATAAATTCAAAAATTTCAATAAATGTTCCAAAATTCTTAAATTTGTTCATTTTACTAAAAGTGTCTGTGTTTACCAATTTTTTTAAAAAAATTCAGAATGTATTCTTTTTTATTCTCTTCTTATTTATCTATTTTCTCTATTAGATTTTTTCCCTGTTCGCTTTTAGTTCAATGCATATAAAAAAGTTCGCTTTTTTAACTCATCGTATATGAAAAAGTTCACTATATACTAAAAACATGTTCAATGTCTATAGCAAAAGATTTAGTGTGTATTCAGAAAATGATCATCAAATATTAAAAGATTTGTTCACCGTATATTAGAACATTTTCGGTATTTGGTAACATTTTTTATAATTTGAATTTTTTTAATGTAAATTCATGAACATGTTTTTTGAAATATGTTTTGATCAAACTTTGTTCCTTACTGAAATTAAATATAAAATATAAGAGTGAAAAGCGAAAAAAATCAAAAGGCAAAAAAAATCATTGGTAGTGTAGAAGCTAGTGATGAGAGACGTACTTGTAAATGTATAGTGATCAAACGTCAAAGCTAGCAAATACTCCTCCTAAATATTTGTGTTTCTAGACATTTCAACAAGTGACTACATACAAAGCAAAATGAGTGAATCTACACTCAAAAATATGTCTACATACATCCGTATGCTGTAACCATTTAAAATGTCTAGAAAGACAAATACTTAAGAACGGAGGGAGTAGATATTAGCACTAGTGAGTTTTTTTTTTTTGTATGAGTAGCTAGCGACCAGATTTATAAGCCGGCCACCCAGGCGGACACGGGCGAGCTGGTTTTAGTTTTGGGCTTTGACAAGACAAACAGAAGAAACAATGAAAAAAAGTGACGCTGACATCATACTTAGATGTAAGGTATTATCTCACATCTAGATGTGACATAGACGGGCCTTATGCAATTATGCCATGATCATACTCGTAAAAAACTGCAATTGAATCGATACACAATTATAGTTTGCTCACGATGCCATGTCATCTTTTATTGAAGAATGCCATTAGTGAAATTATGAATCCCAGTTCAGTACTCCCTCCGTCTGAAAAAACTTGTCCCTTAAATGGATGTATCTAGCACCAAATTAGTGTTAGATATATCAATTTGAGAAACAATATTAGGACAAGCTTTTCAGACGGAGGAAGTACATCGTTATTGCTTCCAACCTCTATCAAACAATTTTTATAATTCTTTGATTGTGCTTCTTTTGGTGCAATCATTACTTTAAGACAACAGTTGTTTTAATCCTCGCACTAGTGGGGTTTGTAAGACTGATAATCTTACTAGTTTCGTTAGGGGCCGATTCATGTTCTTTATTTGTGTATGCAATTATGATCATTGGTAGCAATTTAAAACTCTCACTGTTTCGATAAATCTTAAGATCATCCACTTGAGAAAAAATGCTGCTTGACTACAAATTTTTGCACTTGCAGGCCGAAGAATTCCTAGATTGGAGGAAGCACTAAGCTCCCTAGATTTGTGCCTCGTGGTGCGTCAAGGGCTGTGGGCATTGGGCTCGCCTGTAAGAGTGGGTGTCATTGGTTAAAAATTCTTGTTAGTTTTTCTTTTATTATTTTTTCACATTTTCTTCCTTTTGTATTATTTATTTATTTGTTCACATTTTAAGTCATGACCATTTATTATTATTTTTGGATGTTTTCTTAAACCTTAATTTTTTAATTCATGATTTAAAGTTTGTGAACATTTTTAAAAGTTGTCAACTTTATCTCAAATTTGTGAATATTTTCTAAAATACATGGTTTTCCCACTACATCATTTTTAACGTTTCATTTTTCTAAAAGAAAATCCAAGGGCACATTTTGATTTCACAAACGTTATTAATCTATGATAGCAGGCTTTTTACAAGATAGTAACGAGCGGGAAAAAATGCTAAGCAAACGAGTGGAGCAGGGAGCCGAGCTGAGCAACTGGGAGCTTCATGGGCCTGACCATGTAAACTTGATTATAACAATTCGACGGTTTCAGCGTGGAATAGGAGCACACAATGATCACCAGCTGACACAAAGGTCAAAATATGTAAGGACAGCACAACCACGTACTTCCCCAATGCCTCTCATTCAAACCAAGTGAGTTTATGCACATGTTTCACTATATAGGAAGACTCATCTTGCTCGAGATGTCAAGGAAAATGGGTAAGTGCAGAATAAAATCACATGTAACTAAAGATGTCAACTGCATGCCATATATATAGTTATAGCAATTTTTCTGAGAAGAGGTAAGCACCACTTGACTATAACTACAATATAACAACGTTAAGGAGTGAGGGGAGCTTCTAGCCAAGCATATATACATGGGGGAGGGGGGGGGGGGGGGGGGGTTGAGAACAAGTGAATGAGTTTGTACTTGATAGATAATACTATTTAAGTCACTTTACAAAAGGATTGTATATATAAGAGGGGCATGGGGGCGTCGCTGAAAACAAGTGAATGAGTTTGTACTTGGTAGATAAAACTATTTAAGTCAATTTACAAAGGGTTGGATATATACTAGGATCATTATGAGGGGGGGGGGGGGGGGGGGGGGGGTCGTTGAGAACAAGCGACTGAGTTTGTGTACTTGGTAGATAAAACTACTTAATTAAGTCAATTCACATAGGGTTGGATATATAAGAGGAGCATCTTCCAGTTAACACCTTCCAATCCATGGAAACATTTCAATATCAATTAACCCCCCCCCCCCCCCCCCCACCACCACCACGTGCGTGTGAAGGAGAGAGATATCGTCATATTGTTCACATATCGAGAAGATGATAGGGTTGCATAAGGTTATGATTAATCATTATTGTTAGGCTTATATAATGCAGATGCACACAACACACGGTCGGTAAAAGGTTCAAACATGTGCGATGAGACACATATTGCTAATAAACACTTATAAACACATCTTCTATGTCTAACTAGCTAGCCCTCACTAATACATTTCTCTTAACATGCAAGTATGCCACCTCAGCATGCAATATGCATTGAAAAAGGCCCACCTGAACAAGCACTCATTTACAGAAAAAATCCACCTCGACATGCAAGAATGCATGATATTTTTATTATATTATGCTATTTATATTTAATAATTATTTTTAAAATATACAATAATCAAACACAATAAATCATTGGTATTATCAGTTTTAATTATCATATTAGTACTCCAAATATTTATGCTCCATAGAAACAAGTCTCATTGAAATATTTGCAAAGCATTCCTGCAACAATGTGCGAATTATGATCTAGTCTTATAAGTGTATTGGCCATGTGAAGAACCAAATGGGTATCAGGTATTTTCTTATTGTCGTTCATTACAAGCAAGAGGTTTTGTACCTATGTTTCATAGCCATCTCCATGTTATAGAGTAAGATCGGACTACATCAAGAATCAATGAAAAAATGAAAAAAAATAGAATATTACCAAATGTTGATCTATCATGAAGAGTAGATTCTTCTACAGAACACTTGGAAAAGAGGCCCTCGTGTCATCCGCTTGGTCAAGGTTTTGTCAAGGTTTAATGATTTGTTTGTTGTGGAGTTATGACCAGATAATGCGAAATATCGGAAACAAGCAACTATTAGGCAAGGCAAAGAACAAGCTAATCTGCAAGGTAGGCAGGATGCTGTGTTCTGTAGTGCATCAAGGATCATTGAGTATGTTGTCTGGGATACTTTGCAGCTTAACTCCTTAAGACTTATCAAAAATATGATGGGTCTACATTAACCTGTTGCCTTGTTGGTGACAGGAAAGTATTACAAAAACACTGTAGAAGGCCGAGACTTGTTATGCTCTATCTTTGTGCTTCTCAATTTGCATTTAGTACAAGAGTGCTTTAATCAGCCGGTATGGCAGTGGGTTTTGCAATTTTTTAAGATTTTCCTTATTTATCGTTACTATTGCCATATATTATTGCTGGTTAAAAGTTCTTTTCCTGGCGTCAAGAGAGAAACCAAAACATGTACAGTAATATGGAGTTTCAACAAGTATAAATCCTGGCAAACATACCCTGATGGTACTAGTTGTGGCCAAGTTATGTACTGCTGTGTTTTAGCAGATGTTGACTTGTCTGCATCTGAATATGCGTCACTTTCTACATGTGTAGTATTGTTAACTCAGCTTAATCTGTCACTAGTGTAATCCTCAAACATATGACTACACAATACATGTCAAGCCTGCCACTTTTAGTTCTTTGTAGCATGTGTTGTGCTGTAAATTCAGTTAAGCCTGTCAGTGGCATAACTCTCAGGGAATTTGTGGCTGCTGACAGCATCAAGCCATGTCATGTTTGCTTACCTATGTACTCCCTCCGTTCCAAATTACTTGTCACAAGTATGTATGTATCTAGATGTATTTTAGTTCTAGATACATCCATTTCTGCGACGAGTAATTTGGAACGGAGGAAGTATAAATAATCATCATCTGGTGCCTTGTTGGTGTGGTCATCATCTATAAACAAGCAACATGGTGGAATGGTCGCTGGTGGTTGTGTGCTCTTGTGCAACCACCACAGTGTGCAAGATAGGCAGGATGGTAAGTTCTATAGCCCATGAAGAATGAAATATCATCGAGTATGTTATCTGGGCCTTATATTCTGCACCTTAAACTCCTTAAAGACTCTCAAAAGATCTTATTTATCCTGTTTCTGAATCAACGTTGTTACCTTGTCGGTGTCTGTTATGAACGAACTGATCATAATTCAGCGCGACAGCGGGCAAGAAAGTCTTACGAATACAGGAGTGGTGTAGCAGGCTGAGACCTGCTATGCTCTAATATTTTGTGCTCCCTTCAATCTTAATTTAGTACAGCATTACTATGATCAGCTGGAACAGCAGCAACACTTACAATGTCATGTTTTCCCACTTTTCCCTTGTTTACTGTCTTACCATATTCATTGCTGACACAAGAGTTTACTCCCTTTTAGGCATGAATGATTAAAGGATTTTTGTCCTGAAGTGAAGAGAAAACACCAGATCATGTACACTAATACGGGATCTCAATCAGCATGAATCGTTGAAACTGTACCCGGATGGTGGCAGTCGAGGCCTCCCAAATTCTTCTTCTATATATCTACTATTGTTAGATGCTTACTTCTCTGACGCATCTGAATATGTGTCCCTGTCTACTGTAAATCCATTGTGGTCTGCCACTTAACTTAACCGGTTAGGATGAGCGCTGGAATTTGTTGAGATCTGATCGTCAGAGCACCATGCCTTAAACACATCTGAGATTGGTAAGATCAAAGAGCGAAGAGGTAGTAGTTGTTCCTTGTGCAGAACAAGAACAATGCCATTTTCTTATATTTGCCTCATCAATCACTTCACTTGGCAGCTGGCCTCAGATCAGAGGACCGAGTGCATGACAGACCTTGAAACATATATCTCGATTTACAAACCGTGGATACTTATATCTCGATTTACACATCATTCATTCACGGATAGCCAAGATGGGAAGGGATAAAAATGGAGAAGCAGAACAAGAATGTGCTATTAGTGCTAATCAGTTTGGCCCCCAGCAGACGATGTGGTACGCCTTGTGCAGCTTCTCCTCCTCGGAACGCCTGGGCCGCGCAGCCCTGCCGACGACGGCCACGCTGCCGCTGGCGGCCTGGGAGGAGGAGGAGAGGGACGCCGGGACGGCGCGGCGGCCGATGACCACGGCACGGTGGTAGAGCGAGCGCAGCGCGTAGTCCCAGCGGCACAGCCCCGCCTGGTCCTTGAGCGCCTCCACGGCCGCCATGCTCGTCGCCACCACCATCGACACCCCCTTCTTGGCCGCCGACGAGCTCATCTCTGTCTTGTGCTTCCTAACTCTGCTTCTTGTGTGCTCCGGTTGAGTAGACGCTCTGTACCGACTACCGACGAGCTTGGGCGAGGCGTTTATATACGCGCGCGTGGGGACTCTGCGTGCAGCGAGAGACAGGGGAAACAGGGGGCTTCCGTCGCTGGTTTCGGGCCAGTAGACTGCTGACCAGAACCAGGGTTCCCAAAAACCGGGGGTCGGGTTGGACCACCAGTGGGTAGGTGGGTAGCTTCGACAAAGTGAGGGCGAGCTGTGATGTTGATGTACTGGTACGACGACCCCGCTTGTGACGTCCACTGAGAATTCGTATTCACGCGGCAGATACGGGGAACCAGCAGATGGGAAATGAGAAACGGGTTGATCGTTCCGCTCCACCGCCTGGCCGGCGGCGAGGGCGCGCGTGGTTTTCGCTCGTGCAAAAAGCGGGCACAGAACCTTTCAGCGGTGCGAATATGCCTGCCGGCAGTAGTACACCACCGGCGTCCAGTTGCACGCCGCCGCGGAAGAAAGAAATGCGGCGCAGTACACAGGTCGCATGCCAGGTGCACCGGGTCGCGTCGCACCCACTGGTCTCCCGTCTCCCCGCTTTGGCGTCGTTCCTTGGTTCACGGCTACGCGCTGTGTCGTTCGTTCCTCGCTTCAGCCCGGCCGCACGGGCCGAAACCGTGGGCGCTCGAGCGTCTCCTTCACCTGAACGTGGAACCCAATAAAATCGCTTGTCAGTGTACGCTCCGGTCCACCGCGTTCGGCCCAGATGAACGGGTCAGTGCTCCGTGCTCTTCTATAAATAGATCACGTCGATGGCTTCAAGAGAAATAGAGCTCAAGTGCCCCTGCACTTCTACTTCAAGCTGGTCGGCTGCATCAGCGCGTCCGTGTCAGCAGGCCGGCATGTGCAACGGGCGGGGCTGCAAGCGGGAGTCCGCCGTCCGCGCGTCGCTGCGCCTGGGCGAGCGGGCGACTGCGTCCGCGGCCGGCGGCCTGGGGCGAGGCCGGCGCTGCGCGACGACGGGGCCTGAGGCTGGCGTTGATCTTACGGTGGCAACGAGGACGAGTCCGTCCAAGGCGGAGCCCATGGCGCGGGAGCCGCCGCGTCCGGCAACGGGAGCTGAGGCCGAGATCGCCAGGACGGAGAAGCTCCTGCACTTGCTCCTATGGGGGCCGAACTAACTGACCCCCCGACCACCCGGTCTGTCACGTCTGCAACGATCCGTGCACCAAGACCCGTCTCAGTAGGGTGCAATGTTTGCTAAAAATTTTGTGTGTGATCAGTAGGGGGGCAATGTTTGCTAGCTGTTCGATACATGATCTTATTTAGGACTTACGAGCGGAGGTACAGCCTACGGACTGGATTTGTGTATTGTAAAGTCCATATGGCCATATGGGTATCTGATCTAGGAGTACTTGGCACAATCGGAAATCTCTTGTACTACATACTTACCGTTTTAATAGGATTTGATTTGATATGCAAAGTTTTACCATCTTCCAACATATATGTCCAAACATGCTTTTTTATAACTATATAAGTGAGCAACATCAATGAATAATAGACAATACGTGAACGCTGAGAGAAACAGAGTACATGCGTTCCATCCAAGTCCCAAACCCTGTGCCACCCTGCTTTGGTGCCACGGAGGAAACCCTAGTCCGCCGCCTCCTCCCTCCTCCCTCCCCCCTTTCCATCAACTAGCCGACACCAGAGGAGCCGTCGGTGAAGCCCATGCCAACTCAAGGGAAGGTGGCAGCGAGGCACTTTGTTCCTCATGAGGAGTTCTGGTTGACAGGTAGGGGGTAGCGGAGCTACTACATGGCGTCGGCATGCGCGGCATCGTTCCCTCGCGCAACGGCGTGGCACAGCTGGCATATATAGGTGGCACGGTGGTGGCTTCCCAGCGGTCGGTGGTGACCGGTGGATCTGGCATGATGGACTCCAGATCTGACATGGTAGTGTTGGAAATATGCCCTAGAGGCAATAATAAATTGATTATTATTATATTTCCTTGTTCATGATAATCGTTTATTATCCATGCTATAATTGTATTGATAGGAAACTCAGATACATGTGTGGATATATAGACAACACCATGTCCCTAGTAAGCCTCTAGTTGACTAGCTCGTTGATCAATAGATGGTTACGGTTTCCTGACCATGGACATTGGATGTCATTGATAACGGGATCACATCATTAGGAGAATGATGTGATGGACAAGACCCAATCCTAAGCCTAGCACAAAGATCGTGTAGTTCGTATGCTAAAGCTTTTCTAATGTCAAGTATCATTTCCTTAGACCATGAGATTGTGCAACTCCCGGATACCGTAGGAATGCTTTGGGTGTACCAAACGTCACAACGTAACTGGGTGGCTATAAAGGTACATTACAGGTATCTCCGAAAGTGTCTGTTGGGTTGGCACGAATCGAGACTAGGATTTGTCACTCCGTGTAAACGGAGAGGTATCTCTGGGCCCACTCGGTAGGACATCATCATAATGTGCACAATGTGATCAAGGAGTTGATCACGGGATGATGTGTTACGGAACGAGTAAAGAGACTTGCCGGTAACGAGATTGAACAAGGTATCGGGATACCGACGATCGAATCTCGGGCAAGTATCGTACCGATAGACAAAGGGAATTGTATACGGGATTGATTAAGTCCTTGACATCGTGGTTCATCCGATGAGATCATCGTGGAACATGTG
This sequence comes from Triticum urartu, assembly GCF_056163025.1. Taxonomy (NCBI): domain Eukaryota; kingdom Viridiplantae; phylum Streptophyta; class Magnoliopsida; order Poales; family Poaceae; genus Triticum; species Triticum urartu. Next base: position 645,320,727 of record NC_141879.1, on the reverse strand, counting down.
GGAGCCAACATGGGTATCCAGATCTCGCTGTTGGTTATTGATCGGAGAACGTCTCGGTCATGTCTGCATGTCTCCCGAACCCGTAGGGTCTACACACTTAAGGTTCGATGACGCTAGGGTTATAAAGGAAGCTTGTATGTGGTTACCGAATGTTGTTCGGAGTCCCGGATGAGATCCCGGACATCACGAGGAGTTCCGGAATGGTCCGGAGGTAAAGATTTATATATAGGAAGTCCTATTTCGGCCATCGGGACAAGTTTCGGGGTCATCGGTATTGTACCGGGACCACCGGAAGAGTCCCGGGGGCCCACCGGGTGGGGCCACCTATCCCGGAGGGTCCCATGGGCTGAAGTGAGAAGGGATCCAGCCCAAAGTGGGCTGGGGCGCCACTTCCCCTAGGGCCCATGCGCCTAGGGTGAAAGGGGAACCCTAAGGAAGAGTCCCAAGGAGGGAAGGCACCTCCTAGGTGCCTTGGGGGGGAGGGAAACCTCCCCTGGCCGCCGCCCCCTAGGAGATTGGATCTCCTAGGGCTGGCGCACCCCCCCCCTTGGGCTCCCTATATATAGTGAGGGTAGGAGGGCCTCTTGAGACACCCCTTATGCCTTTGGTGCAGCCCCTCCCTCTCTCCCAAGTTCTTCTCCTCTCCCGTGGTGCTTGGCGAAGCCCTGCAGGATTGCCACGCTCCACCACCACCACGCCGTTGTGCTGCTGCTGGATGGAGTCTTCCTCAACCTCTCCCTCTCTCCTTGCTGGATCAAGGCATGGGAGACGTCACCGGGCTGTACGTGTGTTGAACGCGGAGGTGCCGTGCGTTCGGCACTTGATCATCGGTGATTTGGATCACGACGAGTACGACTCCATCAACCCCGTTCACTTGAACGCTTCCGCTTAGCGATCTACAAGGGTATGTAGATGCACTCTCCTTCCCCTCGTTGCTGGTCTCTCCATAGATAGATCTTGGTGACACGTAGGAAAATTTTGAATTTATGCTACGTTCCCCAACAGGTAGCAACCCGGTGTGCCTCGCAACTGCTTGAGGCTGGTCCTAGCGACTAACATGCATGCTAGTGCGGCACGTCCACAACCACCCGTAACTCTCTCATCGGCATTGTGAGGCGGCTCTCCTCCTCACAATGGGTTACAAGTTGATGGCTTGTTTCCTTCCCTCGCGATGGCGCTGCTCCGGCGGTATTCTAGGGCTATGGACCAGGTCAGGGAGAAATCCTTGCGCGACAAGAGCCGTTGCAGATGCCGATGCCGCCTGTGAGTCTTGGTTCCTCTTGGAGACGTCATCTTCTCCATGTTCGTGTCGTACCAGGGGAAACCTTAGGCAGGCTCACTGGCTAGGAGGAAATGTGTTGGAAATATGCCCTAGAGGCAATAATAAAAGGATTATTATTATATTTCCTTGTTCATGATAATTGTCTTTTATTCATGCTATAATTGTGTTATCCGGAAATCATAATACATGGGTGAATACATAGACACCAACATGTCCCTAGTAAGCCTCTAGTTGACTAGCTCGTTGATCAACGGATAGTCATGGTTTCCTGACTATGGACATTGGATGTCATTGATAACGAGATCACATCATTAGGAGAATGATGTGATGGACAAGACCCAATCCTAAACATAGCACAAGATCGTATAGTTCGTTTGCTAGAGTTTTTCCAATGTCAAGTATCTTTTCCTTAGACCATGAGATCGTGTAACTCACGGATGCCGTAGGAGTGCTTTGGGTGTACCAAACATCACAACGTAACTGGGTGACTATAAAGGTATACTACGGGTATCTCCGAAAGTGTCTGTTGGGTTGACACGGATCAAGACTGGGATTTGTCACTCCGTATAACGGAGAGGTATCTCTGGGCCCACTTGGTAATGCATCATCATAATGAGCTCAAAGTGACCAAGTGTCTGGTCACGGGATCATGCATTACGGTACGAGTAAAGTGACTTGCCAGTAACGAGATTGAACGAGGTATTGGGATACCGACGATCGAATCTCGGGCAAGTAACGTACCGATTGACAAAGGGAATTGTATACGGGGTTGCTTGAATCCTCGACATCGTGGTTCATCCGATGAGATCATCGAGGAGCATGTGGGAGCCAACATGGTTATCCAGATCCCGCTGTTGGTTATTGACCGGAGAGCCATCTCGGTCATGTCTACATGTCTCCCGAACCCGTAGGGTCTACACACTTAAGGTTCGGTGACGCTAGGGTTGTAGAGATATAATATGCAGTAACCCGAAAGTTGTTCGGAGTCTCGGATGAGATTCCGGACGTCACGAAGAGTTCCGGAATGGTCCGGAGGTGAAGAATTATATATAGGAAGTGCAGTTTCGGCCATCGGGAGAGTTTCGGGGGTCACCGGTATTGTACCGGGACCACCGGAAGGGTCCCGGGGGTCCACCGGGTGGGGCCACCCATCCCGGAGGGCCCCATGGGCCAAAGTGGGGAGGGGAACCAGCCCATAGTGGGCTGGTGCGCCCCCTTGGCCCACCCCATGAGCCTAGGGTTGGGAACCCTAGGGTGGGGGGCGCCCCACCTGGCTTGGGGGGCACTCCACCCCTTGGCCGCCGCACCCCCTAGGAGATCCCATCTCCTAGGGCCGGCGCCCCCCTAGGGGAGCCTATATAAAGGGGGGAGGGAGGGGCAGCCGCACCCTTGAGTCTTGGCGCCTCCCTCTCCCCTGCTAAACCTCTCCCTCTCGCAGTAGAACGCCGAAGCCCTGCTGCGGTGACCCCTGGATCCATCACCACACTGTCGTGCTGCTGGATCTTCATCAACCTCTCCTCCCCCCTTGTTGGATCAAGAAGGAGGAGACGTCACGCTGATCGTACGTGTGTTGAACGCGGAGGTGCCATCCGTTCGGCGCTAGGATCTCCGGTGATTTGGATCACGTCGAGTACGACTTCCTCATCCCTGTTCTTTGAACGCTTCCGCGCGTGATCTACAAAGGTATGTAGATGCAATCCGATCACTCGTTGCTAGATGAACTCATAGATGGATCTTGGTGAAACCGTAGGAAATTTTTTGTTTTCTGCAACGTTCCCCAACAGTGGCTTCATGAGCCAGGTCTATGCGTAGTTCCTTTTGCACGAGTAGAATACAATTTTTTGTGGGTGTAGATGTTGTCAACTTTCTTGCCGCTACTAGTCTTATTTTGCTTCAGCAGTATTGTGGGATGAAGCGGCCCGGACCAACCTTACACGTACGCTTACGTGAGACCGGTTCCACCGACTGACATGCACTAGTTGCATAAGGTGGCTGGCGGGTGTCTGTCTCTCCCACTTTAGTTGGAGCGGATTCGATGAAAAGGGTCCTTATGAAGGGTAAATAGAAGTTGACAAATCACGTTGTGGCTTTCACGTAGGTAAGAAAACGTTCTTGCTAGAACCCTATTGCAGCCACGTAAAACTTGCAACAACAATTAGAGGACGTCTAACTTGTTTTTGCAGCAAGTGTTTTGTGATGTGATATGGCCAAAGTTGTGATGAATGATGAATGATATATATGTGATGTATGAGATGTTCATGCTATTGTAATAGGAATCATGACTTGCATGTCGATGAGTATGACAACCGGCAGGAGCCATAGGAGTTGTCTTTATTTTTTGTATGACCTGCGTTTCATTGAGAAACGCCATGTAAATTACTTTACTTTATTGCTAAACGTGTTAGCCATAGTAGTAGAAGTAATAGTTGGCGAGCAACTTCATGGAGACACGATGATGGAGATCATGGTGTCATGCCGGTGACAAGATGATCATGGAGCCCCAAGATGGAGATCAAAGGAGCTATGTGATATTGGCCATATCATGTCACTATTATTATTTGATTGCATGTGATGTTTATCATGTTTTTGCATCTTGTTTACTTAGAACGACGGTAGTAAATAAGATGATCCCTCATAATAATTTCAAGAAAGTGTTCCCCCTAACTGTGCACCGTTGCGACAGTTCGTTGTTTCGAAGCACCACGTGATGATCGGGTGTGATAGATTCCAACGTTCACATACAACGGGTGTAAGACAGATTTACACATGCAAACACTTAGGTTGACTTGACGAGCCTAGCATGTACAGACATGGCCTCGGAACACAGAAGACCGAAAGGTCGAGCATGAGTCGTATAGAAGATACGATCAATATGAAGATGTTCACTGATGTTGACTAGTCCATCTCACGTGATGATCGGACACGGCCTAGTTAACTCGGATCATGTTATACTTAGATGACTGGAGGGATGTCTATCTAAGTGGGAGTTCATTGAATAATTTGATTAGATGAACTTAATTATCATGAACTTAGTCTAAAATCTTTACAACATATATTGTAGATCAAATGGCCAACGTTGTCCTCAACTTCAACGCGTTCCTAGAGAAAACCAAGCTGAAAGACGATGGCAGCAACTATACAGACTGGGTCCGGAACCTGAGGATCATCCTCATAGCTGCCAAGAAAGATTATGTCCTACAAGCACCGCTAGGTGAAGCACCTGTTCTCCCTGCAGAATAAGACGTTATGAACGCTTGGCAGACACGTACCGATGATTACTCCCTCGTTCAGTGCGGCATGCTTTACAGCTTAGAGCCGGGGCTCCAAAAGCGTTTTGAGAGACACGGAGCATATGAGATGTTCGAAGAGCTGAAAATGGTTTTTCAAGCTCATGCCCGGGTCGAGAGATATGAAGTCTCTGACAAGTTCTTCAGCTGTAAGATGGAGGAAAACAGTTCTGTTAGTGAGCACATACTCACTATGTCTGGGTTACATAACCGCTTGACTCAGCTGGGAGTTAATCTCCCGGATGACGCGGTCATTGACAGAATCCTTCAGTCGCTTCCACCGAGCTACAAGAGCTTTGTGATGAACTTCAATATTCAGGGGATGGAAAAGACCATTCCTGAAATATTTGCAATGCTGAAATCAGCAGAGGTAGAAGTCAAAAAGGAACATCAAGTGTTGATGGTGAATAAAACCACTAAGTTCAAGAAAGGCAAGGGTAAGAAAACCTTCAAGAAGGATGGCAAGGGAGTTGCCGCGCCCGGCAAGCAAGCTGCCGGGAAGAAGCCAAAGAATGGACCCAAGCCCGAGACTGAGTGCTTTTATTGCAAGGAAAATGGTCACTGGAAGCGGAACTGCCCCAAATACTTAGCAGACAAGAAGGCCGGCAAAACGAAAGGTATATGTGATATACATGTAATTGATGTGTACCTTACCAGTACTCGTAGTAGCTCCTGGGTATTTGATACCGGTGCAGTTGCTCACATTTATAACTCAAAGCAGGAGCTGCGGAATAAGCGGAGACTGGCGAAGGACGAGGTGACGATGCGCGTCGGGAATGGTTCCAAGGTCGATGTGATCGTCGTCGGCACGCTACCTCTACATTTACCTACGGATTAGTTTTGAACCTCAATAATTGTTATTTAGTGCCAAGTTTGAGCATGAACATTGTATCAGGATCTCGTTTAATACGAGATGGCTACTCATTTAAATCCGAGAATAATGGTTGTTCTATTTATATGAGAGATATGTTTTATGGTCATGCTCCGATGGTGAATGGTTTATTCTTAATGAATCTCGAGCGTAATGCTACACATATTCATAGTGTGAGTACCAAAAGATGTAAGGTTGATAATGATAGTCCCACATACTTGTCGCACTGCCGCCTTGGTCACATAGGTGTCAAACGCATGAAGAAGCTCCATGCAGATGGACTTTTAGAGTCTCTTGATTACGCATCATTTGACACATGCGAACCATGCCTCATGGGTAAAATGACCAAGACTCCGTTCTCAGGAACAATGGAGCGAGCAACCAACTTATTGGAAATCATACATACTGATGTGTGCGGTCCAATGAGTGTTGAGGCTCGCGGTGGTTATCGTTATGTTCTCACCCTCACTGATGACTTGAGTAGATATGGGTATGTCTACTTAATGAAACACAAGTCTGAGACCTTTGAAAGGTTCAAGGAATTTCAGAGTGAGGTTGAGAATCAACGTGACAGGAAAATCAAGTTCCTGCGATCAGATCGTGGAGGAGAATACTTGAGTCACGAATTTGGCACACACTTAAGAAAATGTGGAATAGTTTCACAACTCACGCCGCCTGGAACACCTCAGCGTAATGGTGTGTCCGAACGTCGTAATGGCACTCTATTAGATATGGTGCGATCTATGATGTCTCTTACCGATTTACCGCTATCTTTTTGGGGCTATGCTTTAGAGACTGCCGCATTCACTTTAAATAGGGCTCCGTCAAAATCCGTTGAGACGACACCGTATGAGTTATGGTTTGGAAAGAAATCTAAGCTGTCGTTTCTAAAAGTTTGGGGATGCGATGCTTATGTCAAGAAACTTCAACCTGAAAAGCTCGAACCCAAGTCGGAAAAATGCGTCTTCATAGGATACCCTAAAGAAACTATTGGGTATACCTTCTACCTCAGATCCGAAGGCAAGATCTTTGTTGCCAAGAATGGATCCTTTCTAGAGAATGAGTTTCTCTCGAAAGAAGTAAGTGGGAGGAAAGTAGAACTTGATGAAGTATTACCTCTTGAACCGGAAAATGGCGCAACTCAAGAAAATGTTCCTGAGGTGCCTGCACCGACTAGAGAGGAAGTTAATGATGATGATCATGAAACTTCAGATCAAGTTGCTACTGAACTTCGTAGGTCCACAAAGACACATTCTGCACCAGAGTGGTACGGCAACCTTGTCTTGGAAATCATGTTGTTAGACAACGGTGAACCTTCGAACTATGAAGAAGCGATGGCGGGCCCGGATTCCGACAAATGGCTGGAAGCCATGAAATCCGAGATAGGATCCATGTATGAAAACGAAGTATGGACTTTGACTGACTTGCCCGTTGAGCGGCGAGCCATAGAAAATAAATGGATCTTTAAGAAGAAGACAGACGCGGATGGTAATGTGACCATCTACAAAGCTCGGCTTGTCGCTAAGGGTTATCGACAAGTTCAAGGGGTTGACTACGATGAGACTTTCTCACCGGTAGCGAAGCTGAAGTCCGTCCGAATCATGTTAGCAATTGCCGCATTCTATGATTATGAGATATGGCAAATGGACGTCAAAACGGCATTCCTTAATGGTTTCCTTAAGGAAGAATTGTATATGATGCAGCCGGAAGGTTTTGTCGATCTTAAGAATGCTGACAAGGTGTGCAAGCTCCAACGCTCGATTTATGGGCTGGTGCAAGCATCTCGGAGTTGGAACATTCGCTTTGTTGAGATGATCAAAGCGTTTGGGTTTATGCAGACTTATGGAGAAGCCTGTGTTTACAAGAAAGTGAGTGGGAGCTCTGTAGCATTTCTCATATTATATGTAGATGACATACTTTTGATGGGAAATGATATAGAGCTTTTGGACAGCATTAAGGCCTACTTGAATAAGAGTTTTTCTATGAAGGACCTTGGAGAAGCTGCTTATATATTAGGCATCAAGATCTATAGAGATAGATCAAGACGCCTCATAGGTCTTTCACAAAGTACATACCTTGATAAGATATTGAAGAAGTTCAATATGGATCAGTCTAAGAAGGGGTTCTTGCCTGTGTTGCAAGGTGTGAAATTAAGCTCAGCTCAATGTCTGACCACGACAGAAGATATAGAAGAGATGAGTGTCATCCCCTATGCCTCAGCCATAGGTTCTATTATGTATGCCATGCTGTGTACCAGACCTGATGTAAACTTTGCCGTAAGTTTGGTAGGTAGGTACCAAAGTAATCCCGGCAAGGAACACTGGACAGCGGTCAAGAATATCCTGAAGTACCTAAAAAGGACTAAGGAAATGTTTCTCGTTTATGGAGGTGACGAAGAGCTCGTCGTAAAGGGTTACGTCGATGCTAGCTTCGACACAGATCTGGATGACTCTAAGTCACAAACCGGATACGTGTATATTTTGAATGGTGGGGCAGTAAGCTGGTGCAGTTGCAAGCAGAGCGTAGTGGCGGGATCTACATGTGAAGCGGAGTACATGGCAGCCTCGGAGGCAGCGCATGAAGCAATTTGGGTGAAGGAGTTCATCACCGACCTAGGAGTCATACCCAATGCGTCGGGGCCGATCAAACTCTTCTGTGACAACACTGGAGCTATTGCACTTGCCAAGGAGCCCAGATTTCACAAGAAGACCAAGCACATCAAGCGTCGCTTCAACTCCATTCGTGAAAATGTTCAAGATGGAGACATACATATTTGTAAAGTACATACGGACCTGAATGTAGCAGATCCGTTGACTAAACCTCTCCCTAGAGCAAAACATGATCAACACCAGAATTCCATGGGTGTTCGATTCATCACAATGTAACTAGATTATTGACTCTAGTGCAAGTGGGAGACTGTTGGAAATATGCCCTAGAGGCAATAATAAAAGGATTATTATTATATTTCCTTGTTCATGATAATTGTCTTTTATTAATGCTATAATTGTGTTATCCGGAAATCATAATACATGTGTGAATACATAGACACCAACATGTCCCTAGTAAGCCTCTAGTTGACTAGCTCGTTGATCAACGAATAGTCATGGTTTCCTGACTATGAACATTGGATGTCATTGATAACGAGATCACATCATTAGAAGAATGATGTGATGGACAAGACCCAATCCTAAACATAGCACAAGATCGTATAGTTCGTTTGCTAGAGTTTTTCCAATGTCAAGTATCTTTTCCTTAGACCATAGATCGTGTAACTCACGGATGCTGTAGGAGTGTTTTGGGTGTACCAAACGTCACAACGTAACTGGGTGACTATAAAGGTATACTACGGGTATCTCCGAAAGTGTCTGTTGGGTTGACACGGATCAAGACTGGGATTTGTCACTCCGTATAACGGAGAGGTATCTCTGGGCCCACTCGGTAATGCATCATCATAATGAGCTCAAAGTGACCAAGTGTCTGGTCACGGGATCATGCATTACGGTACGAGTAAAGTGACTTTCCGGTAACGAGATTGAACGAGGTATTGGGATACCGACGATCGAATCTCGGGCAAGTAACGTACCGATTGACAAAGGGAATTGTATACGGGGTTGCTTGAATCCTCGACATCGTGGTTCATCCGATGAGATCATCGAGGAGCATGTGGGAGCCAACATGGGTATCCAGATCCCACTGTTGGTTATTGACCGGAGAGCCATCTCGGTCATGTCTACATGTCTCCCGAACCCGTAGGGTCTACACACTTAAGGTTCGGTGACGCTAGGGTTGTAGAGATATAATATGCAGTAACCCGAAAGTTGTTCGGAGTCCCGGAAGAGATCCCGGACGTCGCGAGGAGTTCCGGAATGGTCCGGAGGTGAAGAATTATATATAGGAAGTGCAGTTTCGGTCATCGGGAGAGTTTCGGGGGTCACCGGTATTATACCGGGACCACCGGAAGGGTCCCGGGGGTCCACCGGGTGGGGCCACCCATCCCGGAGGGCCCCATGGGCCAAAGTGGGGAGGGGAACCAGCCCATAGTGGGCAGGTGCGCCCCCTTGGCCCACCCCATGCGCCTAGGGTTGGGAACCCTAGGGTGGGGGCGCCCCACCTGGCTTGGGGGGCACTCCACCCCTTGGCCGCCGCCCCCCTAGGAGATCCCATCTCCTAGGGCCGGCGCCCCCCCTAGGGGAGCCTACATAAGGAGGGGGAGGGAGGGGCAGCCGCACCCTTGAGTCTTGGCGCCTCCCTCTCCCTGCTACACCTCTCCCTCTCGCAGTAGAACGGCGAAGCCCTGCTGCGGTGACCCCTGCATCCATCACCACACCGTTGTGCTGCTGGATCTTCATCAACCTCTCCTCCCCCTTGCTGGATCAAGGAGGAGACGTCACGCTGACCGTACGTGTGTTAAACGCGGAGGTGTCGTCCGTTCGGCGCTAGGATCTCCGGTGATTTGAATCACGTCGAGTACGACTTCCTCATCCTCGTTCTTTGAACGCTTCCACGCGTGATCTACAAAGGTATGTAGATACAATCCGATCACTCGTTGCTAGATGAACTTATAGATGGATCTTGGTGAAACCGTAGGAAAAAATTTGTTTTCTGCAACGTTCCCCAACAAAATGGCGTCATCCCATCCAGGAGGTGTTGCCTGGGTGCCCATAGAGGCTACCGGAGTTGTTTCTGCAAGTGGTGGCCCTCATCAGCTCTTTGGCAAGGATTGGGGCAATGTGTCGTTTGATGGTGGCTATTGTTGTGGGCATGGGCTCTCGGGGCACAATGTACGTCGTCATCATTAATCTTGGACGACGTCTTCTTCAAGCTTGGATGGTTCCTATTGTTCACTCCCTGATTCCTAGTTCGTGGAGGGTGTGTTCACCCAACCTGTGATTAAATTGGGTCATGCGGTCCCCCCGCCCTCTGTGGCTTGAGGTTCGACAGACGAGTTGTATTGTCATTATAGTCGTAGTGTTGTGAACAGCATGCCGAAAGGCGTTGTCTCTGCCGATTGGCTCTTCTATGATTATGTACTTTTGTACGGTATACCCTTGAAACAATATAGACAAAAAAAAAATTTGGATTTGCCAAATCTCATTTGGCCTCTATACCATTTGTTTTACGGGAAAATTTGTGTGGACATTGTATTTCCTATATGATGCGGTTTATTTTTCTTGCGCATGCCGAGCGTTCGTGCAGTTTTCAAGCAAAAGAAAAAAAAAAGAATCAGGGGTGACAAAAATCAGAGGGGAGGAAAAAATAAAGGGTCAGGGCTGCAAGAAAATCAGGAACCCGCCGTTTGAAATCCTGCGGCAACTGAATGGTTCTCATCTGCACCCCCTCTGTATAAAAACGTGTAAATCACTAAAGAGAGTGTTTAGACCACTACTTTAGTTATGTAAATACTCTCATACTATTTCTTTACGGAGGGAGTATCTTTTTTTAACACGGTTATGATATGTATCCAAGTGGCCACTGCTCACCAATTACTGCAGTCCAGTCCCAACGGTAAAGGAGTTGCAAACATTACTCCCTCTTTTCCGGTTTATAAGGCTCAATTCAAAAATCTCACCAACCAAGATAGATGAGTGATGGAATATTTTTTGTAGTTTGCAAAAGCATCCAATTAATGCTCTTATTTTTCTTAAAAAATTGTGCTTATGAATGCATTAATTGCAATGCATGCATGCATTAATTGCAATGCATGCATGCATAAAATGCATGCATTGGTCAGTTTTCTCTTAATACTTGCATGCAATGATTTAATGCATTTTAAAGTCTGAACATGTGATGGGGAACAACCAAATTGAACCTTATAAAATGAAAGCCTTATAAACCGAAAAGGAGGGAGTAGCACACAATTGTTGCAAAAAATAAATAAATAAATTAACCAGCAACTATTAGATCAATTTCATAGAGAACTCATTATGAGCTCAACAATTGGCAAAAGGAGTACTAGCTTTCACTTGCATGTCAAGATCAACATTAGTCCAGTCGCTGGGCCATGACACTAGCACAATGTATCACATGTCTGCAGCTTTTCCCTGAAGTACTATACCAATGTAAGATAAAAAGTGCACGCACGCATGCACAGGGGAGCCCATGATCGGCGAGAGGAGCCATTTCCTACGATCCGTAACCGGAATGGCCTTGGTGAATATCTCCATTGGCACGGTGATATCGCACCTGACGCTGAAGCAATCGCCCTTCAGCCAAGCCGACCTCTCCAGGTCGCTCCTCGTGATGAGACGATATCCCAGCGCATGGCGCGCACCCTTTCTAGCGGTGAAGGCGCGCAGTGTGCTACTCATGCTGTGTGACGGTACCTTGCTACCGTCTTGGTCGAGCAAACTAATCGTGAATCTAGCTTTGACTTCATCGAGATCAGCGCGATCAAGAAGCAGGACGACGGATATCCAGTCGGAGTCGCTTGAGTTGAGGCTGTCGGGGTGGTAGAGCAGACGCCAGCGATGCCCGCCGACGGCGAACGCCTCGGAGGCGATGTATTTGCCGTTGCCGAGCCCCTTGGTGAGGGAGTAGCCGTCGATGCGGAGGACTTGCGACCCGGACTCGGCTGCGGCGACGATGGCCGACGCGGTCAGCGACGGCTCTCCGCCGGCGATGGACGTGGCGAGGCTGAAGAAGCAAGAGAGTACGACTAGTGCTGTGATGGGTATCATACTAGCCGATGGACATGGAGCAGTACTAAGGTACATCAATGGGAGATGGAGAATGACAGGTGAGAGGGAGCTCGTGGCGTTCTTATGGGGTTTTTTTTAGGGTTCGTGGCGTTCTTATGTAGTACTGCGACACAGAATCACTGTGGCCGGCCCATCACACGAGCAGTCGGGCGGCTCGCGAGTCGCGACCACCAACCGAGGAGATGCCAGCACGCGTAGCATACGAATTGCCGCCTTGCTTAATTACCGACTGCGTAGATCGAAGCGGCCATCAGCCACGCGTTTCGTCTACCTGTCTCCGTTTAAGAAAAGTTTTTTTTTTTGAAATGGAGGCAAAAGAATTGCCTCATAGATTAATTAAGAAGAAGAGAATTGCCCGGTTAATGTACGAAAAACCGGGCTAAAACCGATACAATCGGATCATAATTGGGTTACTCGCCAATCATGACCCCACGAGCACACGTGCAACCCGCCAAACCCTCCTAACACACAATAACTCCTCATGCTTGTACACCACAATTTTGAACCCGACAAGAACATCCCAACAAAAGATAGTGAACCACGCCGAAACCACAATGACGACCCGAACCGTGAGGATGAGCCGAGGGACCGGGAATCATCCATTAAGCAGCTGCAGGCATCTTACCTATGGCGCCACTCTTTTTGCCTTTGTACCTTAGTGACTTCTCCTTCACTATACCAGTCCGAGGGCAATCACTCACCTTGTATTTGCCCTTGAATGTCGTTCCCGTCAGGAGGCAAGCAGTCGCCCTTCCAGTTCCAGGGCTAATAGCCTCCACGCTAGCGAGCAAGTCACAAAGCTCTTTTGCAAAGAGAGCATTGGAATTATCCGTCGGCGGGGGTGGAATGGGTGCAGAAGCCACATGTGAGCGCGCAGGCGAGTTCACCTCACTCGACTCACATGTCAAGGTTGAATCATGTCCCTCACACGTGGTTGCCTGCGTGTCCACCATTATATGCTCCATTGATAGAGGCGAATCAGAGCTCGCACATAACACTTGAAGCTCGGGCATCACCTGCAACACCGGAGGCACAACCTCGGGAATGGTCCCGTCCTCAGCGGTAGACATCACAGTGGGCAAGGAAGACGGCGATGATGAGTTGTCCATAGCTCTGGGGGAGAAACAACCATAGAGCTCCTCAACCCTGTTCTCCACTGAGCCACCAACATCAACCTCACTAGGAGGATGTGATATAGGAGCGGATTGCAACACAACCGGCACAAGAGAGAGCTTTCCCAGAGCAGCCTCCACTCGCTCCAGAAAGCTCCCAACGCGCACCAGGAGCTTAGCCTGGGCTGCTAGAGTGGACTGGAGCAGTACTTCAGATTGGGTTGCCGACTCAGCGTGAGCGGAAACGACCGATGCCCAGGACCTTTGGTGAAGCACCTTGGAGGGGAGTTGGGATACCATCGGACCATCACAAGGAGTTGGAGCTCGGTAATGCTCGGTGTCGAGGCGAGACCGTGGCGGCATGGCATGGCATGCAAGTGAGCTGAATGGACGCCAAGCATTGCGACACCCACACGCCCAGTGGCTGTTCTCCAAGCAGCGGAAGCACCTCAAGGGATCTCTGCAATCGGCCGCTCGATGACCAGGAGCAAGACATCTGCAACACCTACCAAAGAGCCAAGCCGGAATGGGACGAGGGGGCAATGCCGGAGCTGGCAACTCCAGACAGCGCCGACCACGCCGAGGCAGCACATCTTGCCATCCTCCACTCGCCTCTCTCTTGTGCATCACACACTGATCAGTACGCTGAGCTGCCGGGACAGAGCTTTTGGCAGCCGGTGGCGTCAATAGGGCCAACTCCTCCTCTTCCTCATCGTCAACATCCTCGTCACCAAGGGAAGCCCAGGACACATGCCGCCCCATGTCTAAGTCAGCCGGGGACGCGTCGACGGGTGCTGTCGGGGACGAGTCGCTGATGAGCACTGCTGGAGACGACGGTGGTAGGACGGAGGCCGCACCGGCTGTAGCGGGAGCGGAGGGCTCTGTCGAAGCCGAAGATGTCGTCGCCTCCTCCCCGAGGAGCGTATAGGCCACCCTCCGCCCTTGGACGGCTGGTTCGGCGCGGCGGGAGGCGAGGGCGGCCGTGGTGAGAGTTGACGCGGGAGCTGGAGCGGGAGGCGGCGGACAACCGACGCTCAGCACGGCAGGAGTGGCCGCCGCCATCGCGACCGACGCGGATGCGGGCCGAGGTCGTGGGTCGGGGCGGCGAGAGGCGAGGGCGGTCGCGGGAACTGGAGCAGCGGGCGGCGAGGAGCCGACGCTCAGCACGGCCAGAGTGGCCGCCGCCGTCGCGGCCGACGCAGGCGCGGGTCGAGGTCGTGGATAAGCACCCATGGCGTCACCCCGCGGGAAGAAGCACGTAGGCTGCAAGAGGGCGTCGAGAGGATGCCGGATCTGGACCGGGCAGTTGCAGGGGAGGCCGGAGAAGGGAGATCAGGGCGGCGGCGCCGCCGGCGCAGGCGGGCTCGCAAGAGCCATGTCCGCTCGTGTGCCTTTAAGAAAAGTTGAAACGAGCCTTGGTTGATCACAGCTAGGGCTATAAACGAGTCAAGTTCGAGCGAGTTAAATTAAGCTCAACTCAACTTATACTAAAATTTGAGCAAGCTCAAAACGAGCGAAGCTCAAGTCGAGCTATAGAAAGTGGCTCGTGCTCAGCTTGTAACAGTCTTGAGTCGATCTCGAGCTAGTTTCGGGTTAAATAATATGATTTTTTTATAATTTAAGAAAAAAATTTATGAAACAAGGTAGTTCAAAATAAGAAACCATTATATATTTCAACTTATTCTCTGTGAACTGAAGACTAGTGCTTAGTAGCAAAAGATCATGGATGAACTAGGAAGAAGAATACGAAGGTGTGTCTTCTCTCAGACTTTGGTCAAAAGAACATGATAACACATGGCTGACCACATACCATATTGGGGCAAAAATTTCTCCGTACTTAATTAAGCTTTCATGTTTAGTAATAGGTAAAATGGAGAAAAATTGTTCTTACTATCTATATGGTAGTAATGATCCAATTTATTTTTAATACATATCAAAATTATGTAGTATATTATATAATATTGAGCTATCGAGTCAAAATTAAGCGAGCTAGTGTTGGTGCAATATCACCTCATTTCTCGATTGAGCTACATAAAATGTTCGTATTCAACTCATTTCTTTTCGAGTTGATCTCGAGCCAAAATATGAGTTGATCTCGAGCGACTCATAAGCCGTGAGCGTTTCTTGCAGCTCTAATCATGACAACAACTCGATCTGGTTCTCCTAAGAGCAATAGCTGTCCTATTTACTTTTGGACAACAGTCGTTTTTAGGGAAGCCGGAGCCAAAAAAGTAGCCTCCAACAGCTGCCCTATCATATTCCGCAAAAAGTAATAGTTGTCCTATCATAAAATTTTGGCAAAGTATTTTGTAGACAACCTAAAATACGGGCAAATTACCACTACGCCCGCCCGTGGCCGCTTTTTTGTTAGCGAATGCTTGACAGCAAATACGCATGCACTTCGCGAACACTATGAACGAGACACATGGCCTGCTTGGTTTGCAATCTAAGGTTGCCACGCCTGACTTTAGGCATGTTATAATATTCTAACCATGTGTTTGATTCATTGCCACATTTGTGACTTGCCATAATTTTTTTGCCAAATTTTGCCACACTTTACATAAGCTTAATTATGGCAAAGTTAGTCACGAACAAACAGGCCCATAATCGTTGGGCTTGCGAGGCCGCTGATTCATGACCAGGCGACCTAGCACGGCCCAATTGTAAATGGGGGGCCCTTGTGCAGATTTTTAAAGAAAAGAACAAAAGGCGCACACACCTAGTAAAAAAAAGAACAAAACCTGCATTTTCCTAGAGAGAGAAAAAGACCCAGCCGCGGACACCTGCCGCCGTCGCTCGACTCTCTCCTCCGCCGCAGATCGACTCCAACCGCGCGCAGCGCTCGAAGCCGCAGCCGCATCTTGACTCTAACCGCGCGCAGATTGCGCCGCCACTGGTATTTCCCTGCTCCCCTCTCCGTGTGCTGAACTGGACAAATTGTATTATTTCCATGGGCCAAACTTATAGAAGTAGGATGGTCCTTGTTGCCTTGGAGACATTGTGTTGTGGTTGAGGTTGGAGATGCAGAGCTTGGTGCAGCTGCATATGGATAAAGTGTTTCCGCTTGTATCTTATCATGCGCTTCCAGGCAGAGATTAGAAGTAGAAGGTGTTGCTTGTATTTTCCATGCAAATCTACAGGCATGTTTATCCATTTGTATCAGTTCTGAACTTTAGTGATTAATTAGGAGATGACCGAGGCTGTGAATTTGTTCGTGTACTCTCGATCTTTAGCTCTGAATTTCAGCTAGACTCAGTTTTGCGGCGTTTAGTACACTGCTATTTGTCTATTTGAGCAGGCCAGCAAACATTTGCTTCAGTGATTGTTGAGGTCTACTTGTACTTAGAACTTGCAAATGAAGGTTGGTTTGTTTATTGGTGTTAGGTAATATTAATGCATCATTGCTCCTCTGCCAGTCACGATGGACCCTGATGGCCAGAAAGAAAAGCACATGAAGAAGTTCCGGGCAACATCGAGGATCGGGAGGATCAGTATGGGATTGGCGAGGTCTGACAAGCACTTGGGCAGTCGAAAACTCGAGAAGGCGCAGCAAGCTGTTGCCGTAAGTCGGGGGGAGATGTCGAGTGCCTCGCGTCTGTTCAAACAGCGGGGATCCGTCAACGTGCGCAGGAAGCCTAAGGCGAGGCGTCTGAAACTGAATTTTGATGGCTCGTCCAAGCACGAGGAGTCCAAGCGTGCCAGCATCGGGGTCGGGGCATTCGGCGGCGTGTTCCGCGATTACAAAGGCAAGTTTGTCTTGGGCTACGCGGGACGGATCAACAAGGCCACGAGCTCCGTTGCTGAGCTGGTCGCGCTCAGGCGCGGCCTCGAGATGGCTCTGCACAACGGGTGGCGCGACGTCTGTATCGAGGGCGACTGCAAGGCCGCGGTTGAAGCGATAAGGAGCCGCGTGCGTGTCCGGTGCGAGCAAGGACAAGGAGCAGTTCAGGGCGATCACCGCGATGCTCCCGCGGCTCGGTGTGTGGGCCGGAAACGCAACACGGTGGCGGACCGCTTCGCCGAGCTCGGCCACGAGGCGGGGACGCAGCGGGTGTGGCGCAGCGTTCCTCCAGACGAGGTACTCCTGCACCTTCGGCGAGATGCAGAGCTGCGAATGCAGATTAAGGTAAAGAGGAAGATGGTGAAGTGAAGTGAAGCAGATGCATCACTGGGTGTGCAGGGTTCAGGAGTAGTTGATGCACATTTGGTCGGCGACCACGAGCGCTGTTGCACTCGATCATGTCTTTTGTTGGTTCCTCTTTGATTCTTTCAAACCGAAGATTGGCGAGGTTCAAGAGCTAACGGGGAAATTACCATCTCTTTTAATTTTTGCTTGGGGTCAAATATACTCCATCTCGATTTACACGGCATTCATCAGATAATCAAGAGGCAAGAAACATGTTGAACATGTGTACATGTACGTAGGTCTGAGTACCTGTTGTATCTGTCTCCCTCCGTATGTACATGTATCTTAGGAGATAAGATACCGGTCGCACCCCTTATACACGATCAATCAATTATCAATGCACCAAATCATTCTCTACATGGTATCTATCACAAGTCGATCTTCCCGCTTCCGCTAACCCTAGCCGCCGCCTCGGGCCGCCGCCGCCGCCCCAAGCCACCGCCTCCACCTCTCCTCCCCGCGCGCCCTCCCTCCACCGCGCGCCTCCTTCCCCACGCCGCGCAGCCCGTCCCCGCCGCGCCGCCTACCTCTCGCCGCCGCGCCGCTCCTCTCCAGCCGCGCCGCCGCCTCCCTCCCACGATCCCGCCGCCATGTCGTCCAACACCTCCACCTACTCCAACCCCTTCGCCGTCGACCCCGCCGAAATCCGCGACATCAACGTCCACGCACGCGTCCCCGTCATCCTCGACGCCTCCAACTCCACGTACTTCGCGTGGAAGACGTACTTCACGCTGCTCTTCCGCGAGAACAATCTCGTGGACCACGTGGATGGCACCGTGGACTCCCGCGCCATGGTGGATGACGCCGAGTGGACCGCGATCGACGCCACGATCATCCGGTGGTTCTTCACCACCATCTCCAAGGACTTGTTCCACACGGTCGTGAGCGCCGGCGATGACGCCCGCGCCCTGTGGGTCAAGCTGAACGGCCTCTTCACCAACAACAAGCTTCAGCGCCGTATTTTTTTGCAGCATGAATTTTTTGACTGTCACCAGGATGAACAGTCCATTGATGACTACTGCCGCCGCCTGAAGACGTTGGCGGACGAGCTCCGTGACATTGGAGCCAAGGTGGACAACGACCTCCTCCTCAGCACGCTCACCGCCGGCCTCAACGAGGACTTCGACAACGCCGCCTCCAACCTATCCTTGATGCCGGAGCCCTCCTTCCCCAAATTTGTGGCGTACTTGAGGTTGGAGGAGCGCCGGATGAAGGGGGTCAAGAAGCGCGTGCAGCACCACGCCCTCGCCGCCGGCACCTCACGCGGCGCCCCTCCACCGGCCGCCCCACCCGCGCCGTGCCAGCAGCCGCCGCCACCCCCCCCCCCCCCCGCGCCTCCGGGGTACTTCCCCCTCCCGCCCGCGCCTCCCGCTGCCCCCCAGCAGCCGGGTGGCGGGCGCCGTGGCAACCGCCGCGGGGGCGGCCGCAAGGAGCAACAGGCGCCGGGGAGGGGGGGGCTCGTCAGCAGCAGCAGCAGCAGGTGACTCCCTCATGGATGTACGGCACCAACCCGTGGACCGGCGTCGTCCACGCGTACTCCATGCCGGTCCCTCGGGCTCCGGCTCCGGGCATCCTTGGGCCCCGCCCGGCGGGCCACCAGGCCCTCTTCGCCGCGCAGAACGCCGCTCCTTACAGCGGCTACGGTGCCCCCCCGCCAACGCCGGCCTATGGCGCCGCCGCCGCGTCGGCTTATGGGGCCGCGCTCGCCTATGGCGCCGCCGCTTCGGCCTTCGGGGCTGCTCCCGCGCCGGCCTACGGAGGTTCCTACCCTCCTCAGGTGTCGCCGCCGTGGGACCCGGCCCTGCTTGCTGCCTGCACTCCGCCCCGTCACCAAGCTTCTACGGTGGCGGTGGTGCCTGGTACATGGACTCGGGAGCCACTGCTCACATGACTGCTCATCCCGGTAACCTCACGTCTCCCACTCCCGTTCATACTCCCACTCGTATCACCATTGGTAACGGTTCCTCCCTACCCATTACTCACGTTGGTCATATGTCTTTTCCTTCTACTTCCACTCATGTGCATATGTCTAATGTTCTTGTGTCTCCTGACTTAGTCACCAATCTCGTCTCTGTTCGTCGTCTTGCTCGTGAGAATCCTATAACTGTTGAATTTGACGATATCGGTTTTTCTGTGAAGGACGCCCGTACACGGATGGTGCTCCACCGATGTGATAGCCCGGACGAGCTTTACCCAGTGCATCCCTCCGGCGCTACCACCACCCGTCGCCCCGCCGCCTTCGCCACCAGTGTCGATCTTTGGCATGCCCGTCTTGGTCATCCCAACTCCACCGTTATGCGTCAGATTCTTCAGAGTTTTTCCTTCTCATGTAACAAGGTCGACGATCACACTTGTGAGGCTTGCCGTCTTGGCAAGTACGTTCGACTTTCCTTTAGCGAGTCTACAAACATTTTCACCTTTCCGTTTCAGTTATTGCATAGTGATGTTTGGACGTCCCCGGTTGCTAGCAACACGGGCTATTTATACTATCTGGTGATATTGGATGATTTTACTCATTATGTGTGGACCTTTCCTCTCCGTCGCAAGTCCGACGCTCTTGCCACACTCACCGCCTTTTATTCATATGTCACCACACAGTTTGGTCGTCCTATTCTCGCCTTGCAAACTGACAACGGCAAGGAGTTTGACAACGTCGCCGTCCGCAATTTACTTGCGTCCCACGGCACCATCTTTCGCCTCACCTGCCCCTACACGTCTCAGCAGAATGGTCGCGCCGAGCGCGTCCTTCGCACGCTGAATGACTGTGTCCGCACGTTGCTCTTTTCACTGCTACGTGCCTCCTCGGTTCTGGCCGGACGCGCTTGCAACCGCCAGCCTACTCATTAACATTCGCCCCTGTCGTTCCCGCTGGAACTACACCCCTCACCAGCTCCTCTTCGGTGCGGTTCCATTTTATGATTGTCTTCGCATTTTCGGGTGTCTCTGTTATTCTAGCACCGCGTCCACTGCTCCTCACAAACTCGCGCCCCGATCCCTTCCTTGCATCTTTCTTGGATATCCTCCCAACACCAAAGGTTACCGGTGCTATGATCCAGTCTCCCACCGCATTTTCACTTCGTGGCATGTGTACTTTGATGAGCTCGTGTTCCCGTTTCAGCAGGTACCGTCACCTTCGGAGTCTTCTGCGGTGCTGTTCATCCCTGCCCCCACCTCTGGCGGACCGCCCAGCCGCGCCCCGGGTCCGGCCCTGCCCGCGTTCCCCGCGCCGGCGGCCCCTGGCGCTGCGGCCCCCGACTCCGCAGCCTCCTCTGTCGCCCCCACCGCGGCCCCCGCCGTGGACCTCGTCGCGGCCCCCGTCACCGCGGACCCCTCGGCCGGCCCCGCTGCGGCCCCCGGCACCGCGGCCGCACCCCTCACCGGTGTGGTCACTCGGACTCGGACTGGGACGCTGTGTCCCAGCACGCGCTGCCCGTCGGACGAGTACGCGTGCGCGACTTCTACCTCGACACCGTCCCCGCTCCCCACCTCCGCTCGCGCAGCCCTTCGGGATCCGAACTGGCTAGCTGCGATGTGTGAGGAGTTTGACGCCCTACAGCGCAACCGCACATGTCAGCTTGTCCCGCGGCCACCCCGTGCCAATGTCATCACTGGCAAGTGGGTCTTCCGCCACAAGACTCGCCCCGACGGTTCTCTCGAGCGCTACAAGGCGCGTTGGGTGGTGCGCGGCTTTCGCCAGCGCGCCGGCGTGGACTTCACCGACACCTTCGCTCCCGGTCGTCAAACCGGGCATGATCCGCGCTGTTCTCCAGCTTGCTGTTTCTCGCGCTTGGCCTGTTCACCAGCTCGACGTGTCTATGTTGGGTTTCGTAGTAATTTCAAAAATTTCCTACGCAAGATCATGATGATGCATAGCAACGAGAGGGGAGAGTATGATCTACGTACCTTGTAGATCGACAACGGAAGCGTTTGGTTGATGTAGTCGTACGTCTCCACGGTCCGACCGATCAAGCACCGAAACTACGGCACCTCCGAGTTCTAGCACACGTTCAGCTCGATGACGATCCCCGGACTCCGATCCAGCAAAGTGTCGGGGAAGAGTTCCGTCAGCACGACGGCGTGGTGACGATCTTGATGTACTGCTGCAGCAGGGCTTCGCCTAAACACCGCTACAATATTATCAAGGACTATAGTGGAAGGGGGCACCGCACACGGCTAAGAATATGATCACGTGGATCAACTTGTGTGTCCATGGGGTGCCCCTTGCCTCAGTATATAAAGGATGGAGGAGGAGGAGGCCGGCCAAGGCTTGGTGCGGCCAGGATGTGGAGTCCTACTAGGACTCCAAGTCCTAGTAGGAGTCCACCAAGAGGGGAGGAAGGGAGAAGGAAGTGGAGGAGAAGGAAAGGTGGCCGGCCCCCTTTTCCCTAGTCCAATTCGGACTAGAGGGGAGGGGGTGCGCAGCAGCCCCTTGGCCCTTTCTCCTCTTCCCACTAAAGCCCATCAAGGCCCATTGCTTCTCCCGTAACTACCCGGTACTCCGAAAAATACCTGAATCACTCGGAACCTTTCCGATGTCCGAATATAGTCGTCCAATATATCGATCTTTATGTCTCGACCATTTCGAGACTCCTCGTCATGTCCCCGATCTCATCCGGGACTCCGAACTCCTTCGGTACATCAAAACTCATAAACTCATAATATAACTGTCATCGAAACCTTAAGCGTGCGGACCCTACGGTTCGAGAACAATGTAGACATGACCGAGACACGTCTCCGGTCAATAACCAATAGCGGGACCTGGATGCCCATATTGGTTCCTACATATTCTACGAAGATCTTTATCGGTCAGACCGCATAACAACATACGTTTGTTCCCTTTGTCATCGGTATGTTACTTGCCCGAGATTCGATCGTCGGTATCCAATACCTAGTTCAATCTCGTTACCGACAAGTCTCTTTACTCGTTCTGTAATACATCATCCCGCAACTAACTCATTAGTTGCAATGCTTGCAAGGCTTCAGTGATGTGCATTACCGAGAGGGCCTAGAGATACCTCTCCGACAATCGGAGTGACAAATCCTAATCTCGAAATACGCCAACCCAACATGTACCTTTGGAGACACCTGTAGAGCTCCTTTATAATCACCCAGTTATGTTGTGACGTTTGGTAGCATACAAAGTGTTCCTCTGGCAAACGGGAGTTGCATAATCTCATAGTCATAGGAACATGTATAAGTCATGAAGAAAGCAATAGCAACATACTAAACGATCGGGTGCTAAGCTAATGGAATGGGTCATGTCAATCAGATCATTCAACTAATGATGTGATCCCGTTAATCAAATGACAACTCTTTGTTCATGGTTAGGAAACATAACCATCTTTGATTAACGAGCTAGTCAAGTAGAGGCATACTAGTGACATTCTGTTTGTCTATGTATTCACACATGTATTATGTTTCCGGTTAATACAATTCTAGCATGAATAATAAACTTTTATCATGATATAAGGAAATAAATAATAACTTTATTATTGCCTCTAGGGCATATTTCCTTCAGTCTAATGCTTTCTTGCATGGTCATCTCGACGAGCAGGTGTTCTGTCAGCAGCCGACTGGTTTCGTCGACACCGCCTATCCGGACCACGTGTGCTTGCTCTCCCGTTCTCTATACGGGTTGAAGGGCGCCTCGGGCCTGGTACCAGCGGATCGCAGCCTTCCTCCAGCAGCAGGGGTTCCGGTCCACATGGTCCGATGCCTCCCTGTTTGTCTACCACCAGGGCCCCGCCACCGCGTACCTCCTACTGTACATCGACGACATCATCCTGACTGCGTCCTCGCCAGCGCTTCTTCAGCAGATCACAGCTCGCCTCGGCACCGAGTTCGCCCTCAAGGACTTGGGGGCTCTCCACTACTTCCTCGGCATCGAGTTCGTGCGCCGGGCTACTGGCTTCTTCCTGCACCAGCAGAAGTACGCCTACGAGCTTCTGGAGCGAGCGGGCATGCTTAATTGCAAGCCTGCTTCCACGCCTGTCGATACGAAGGCTAAGGTGTCCGCCGTCGAGGGCTCTCCGGCGTCCGACGCTCCTTTCTACCGCTCCATCGTCGGTGCGCTTCAGTACCTCACACTGACGCGTCCGGACATTCAGTATGCTATCCAACAGGTGTGCCTTCACATGCACGCTCCTCGTGACACCCATTGGGCTCTCGTGAAACATATACTTCGGTACATACGTGGCACCACAGCCATGGGTCTCACCCTGACGGCCTTGCCGGATACCAGCCTTGTCACCTACTTCGATGCCGATTGGGCTAGGTGTCCCGACACTCGACGCTCCACTTCTGGCTACTATGTCTACCTCGGGCCCTCTCTAATTTCGTGGTCGTCTAAACGACAACCCACGGTCTCACGATCGAGCGCCGAGGCCGAGTATCGGGCCGTAGCCAACGCCGTCACGGAGTGTTAATGGCTACGACAGCTACTTCAGGAGTTGCTATGTGAGGTCACCAAGGCGACGCTCGTCTACTGCGATAACGTCTTCGCGGTGTACCTAGCTGCCAACCCTGTCCATCACCGACGGACGAATCACATCGAGCTCGACATCCACTTCGTCCATCCACTTCATCCGGGAGCACGTTGCAGTTGGTCGTGTTCGTGTTCTACATGTGCCCACCGATCAACAGTTCGCCGATGTGATGACGAAGGGACTACACACCTCGACTTTCGAGGGCTTTCGGTCCAGTCTTTGTGTCACCGGCGACATTTCGACTGTGGGGGGGGGGGGGGCGGGCGGGGGGGGGGAGGGTTGAACATGTGTACATGTACGTAGGTCTGGGTCCTGTATGCAGTACCTGTTGTATCTGTCTCCCTCCGTATGTACGTGTATTTTAGGAGACAAGATACCGGTCACACCCCTTGTACCTATATATATGTGCCTAGTGCACGATCAATCAATTATCGATGCACCGGACTCACAACAAAAAGGGCGGGTCCTCTAGTGCTAGTCCTAAGCTGCTAGCACGAATCAGTTTGGTCCCCAGCAGACGACGTGATACGCCTTGTGCAGCTTCTCCTCCTCGGATCGCCCAGGCCGGGCAGCCCTGCCGACGGCGCCCGCGCTGCCGCTCGCGGCCTGGGACGCGGAGGTGGAGGAGAAGAACGACGCGTCAGCCGGTGACCACGGCGCGCTGGTAGAGCGAACGCAGCGCGTAGTCCCAGCGGCACAGCCCCGCCTGGTCCTTGAGCGCCTCCACGGCCGCCATGCTCGTCGCCACCACCAGCGACGCCCCCTTCTTGGTCGCCGACGAGCTCATCTTTTCGGTCCTGTGCTTCCGATGGACGGGTCGATCTCTCTCGCGAGCCGAGGTTGTGCTTGTGAGGGCATCTCCAGCCGCGCCCCAAGGAAGGCCTCCCCAGGCGTTTTTTTGCGCCGGCGCCGAAAAATCGGCCCAGTCGCGCCCCCAGGAGCCCGATTTTCGCCGCCTTGGGCCGAAAACAGCGCCGGCGGAGCCAGGCCGAACCCGGCGCGCTGGGGGGCACCCGGGGGCGCCGGGGCGAACTGTTTTGGCACGAAACAGCCGTGGGCCCGCCGCGTCAGCGACTCTACCCTCTTCTCGCCCCTTCGTCGTCCTCATCGCCTCGTTTCCCGCGGCGAATCAATGCCAAAGCTGTCGCGCTGCCGCGCCGGTCAGCCTGTGCCATTGATGCCTCACGGGCGGCGCAGTGAAGACCGGATGACGCGCGTCCCTCGCCCTCCCTCGCCCGCCACGCGTACTCACGGCGGCTCGCGCACGGGCGGCGCCTCGGCCTATATAAGACGCGCCCCAGCGCACTCGGCGACTCGCAATCTCTCGCCGTCGTCGTTCCTCCCTCTCCTCTCTCTCGCCGTCTCCAGTTCATCACACCCATGGCCGAGCGCTTCCCAGGCGACGGCGCGGCGGCGAACGGCTTCGGCCGCCGCCATCTTCATGAGAACGAGGCTCGCCTCCTTTTCGAGGCCGAGTACCCGGTCCCGCCGGACATGCGGGTGCCCGGGGCATGGAGGATCAGCGCCGGCGGCGTGCCGGTGCCCCCGATACCCACTAGCGCGGCGCAGCGTGCGGAGATCGCACGCATCCGCTCGTCCCTGCCGCGTGCGGCGAGGGAGGGGCCACGGTACGTCCCCGACAGCCCGCTCTGGGAGCCTTATTTCCGCCGCCGTCACGCCGAGCAGCTCGAGGCCACCAACGGCGTCGAGCCGTCCGGCAGGCTCAACGCCGTCGGCCGACGTCGGTGGTGGGGCGTGCCCGGGCGCACGTTGGAGGCCGTCCTCGAGTACATCGAGGGCGGCAACACGCCGCGCCTCGAGTACCCCGCTCCCCCGTCCTTCCCACGCCGCCGGGGAAGCTCCTGGACCCCGAGGCGCATGGAGACCGGGGGGTCCTCCTCCTCGTCTGGCGGCTCCCCCTGCCTCCACCTCCGCCCCGTCAAGCCGGAGCCCCAGGGCACGCCTGTCAGCGCGCGCACCCGCCGCTCCGGCGTCCGCATCGGTGACAACGCCTCCCCCACCGGCCGCTTCGTCCTCGTCGAGCCCAAGCCGGAGCCCGGCCTCCGCGCGGAGTACGAGAAGGTAGCCCGGCGTGTTTTCTCCGACGAGGACGCCCTGCGGTGGGCGCGGGATGACTACCTCCGCGACGATATGGCCCGGCAGCGCCGGGCCTTGGAGGAGATCGCCGCCCGCAAGCGTGGGCGCGAGGACGAGCACGACGTCGTGGTCCTCGACAGCGACGACGACAACGACGACGACCCCGGACCGTCCAACCCGCCACGCCAACCGGGGGAGGGATGCAGCAGGGACGGCGGAGGCGTCGGCGGGGGCGACGACGACGGCGACGACGGCGGTGACTACACGCGGTTCTACAGCCTCGTCGGCATGTAGAACCGCGTGGGCGGGCGGCGAGGCGGGCGGCGAGGGAGACGGCGGGGGTAG
Source organism: Triticum urartu (assembly GCF_056163025.1). NCBI lineage: Eukaryota > Viridiplantae > Streptophyta > Magnoliopsida > Poales > Poaceae > Triticum > Triticum urartu. Next base: position 645,294,364 of record NC_141879.1, on the reverse strand, counting down.
CCCGCGGTAGTTTTTTTTTTGTAAAATATGTTTAAATTTGAACGAACTCGTCCGTATTTGTGTTATGTTTGTGCCGAATTTAAACATTTTAAAAACCCATGAGGGCCGCGACTGGGGGGCATCACGCCTTCAGTGCGCGGTTTAGCGCCGGTGTGCCTCTAAGAGGCAATTTTTTGCCTTTCCTGAAGGGCCAACGGCTGGAGATGCCCGAGGAGCTAAACTCGTAGGTTGAGCCGACGTGTGTACCGACGACAGCGAGCAGGGACGAGGTGTGTTTATATACGCGCCCGTGGGGAATGGATTCAGCGTGGAGCGAGATGCAGGGGAAACAGGGGGGCGGGGGCTCTGGTCGCTGGTTTCTGGTTTCTGGCGGGTAGGCACAGACCACACCCGGATTCCCCAAAACCCGGGGGTTGGACCGGTGGGTTCGCTTGCTAGGCAAAAGTGAGGCCAAACGCGGGGCGTGCACTGAGCACACGCACTGACGCACGGCACCGCCCACCGGTTTCCCGAGTTCCCCGTGGTCGTGGACGCTCGATACCTCGCCGGACGGATCCAAGACGGCGGCGTCGTCTTCACTTAACATGCAGGGACGCGTCGTCTTCCACAAGTTGTCACGACGCACACCCTCACTTCATGAGCTGCGCAGCCGGGTTCCATGGTACTACTAGTACTCAGGTCCACAGCGTTTGGCCCAGAGAAACAATTTTAGGTATAGTTCGACACGTCGATGGTTTCAAGAAACAGATCGCTGTATCAGCGCGTCGGTGTCAGGACGGAGCTGCAAGCGGTCCGTCCTTCTTTTTTCAGAACTTAAGCACGATCTGACTCTGGTTCCGAACATTTCTATGATCTGACATTTTTGCTACCGCGACAAGGAGGAGGACCAGCAGTCGTCCCACCTAGCGAAGGCCGCGGCGATGGACGAGGAGTACCAGCAATACCTAGAGCTCCTCCTCGAGCGGTCACCCCGCAACCGTAGTCCGATGCCTCCCTCGCTACTTCCCCACCACGTCGAGGAGGAGTTGGCGTCACCCCTCGCAACCAAGTAAAGTAGGAGACCCCCTCCCCCCCTCCCATGAAATTGCGGCGTCCAAACCGAACGCCGCGTGAAGGAGGAGCCCTCCTCCCCGCCACATAGCATGTTCGGGCGTTTCGACTGACCGGTGTCACCGCCACGCTACAACTAGCGTGACAAGCCTGTGAAGGAGGAGGAGCCCTCCTAGGCAGGCGCCTCCTGCATTACCTCAGGCGCCGCGGCAGCACGTCATCACGCATCACCCTAATGATGCTCGAGAGGGTGGCGCGGGAGGAACGACGAGAGCGGCGTAACACACATTGTTGGGCCACATTCACCACGTTGGGCATCGCGCCAAAGTGGGTTCATAATGACCCCGACCACACCGAGTCCTGGGCCCTCGACTGGTCGAGGACTACCGTAGAGATGCCGGCATCGCATTAGCGACTAGCTGGTCAATGACCCATACGAGGTTATCGTCTAGTACCTCGTGCAGTTTTTTTTATTTAAGTTCAACGGACAAAATATTGCCCAGTTTACGTAAATATATATCAAACTTTTATCCAGTTATATGAAACTTGTTTGGTTTACATGAAATTTCTTCATTTGGTTCAATTTACGTTCGAAATATGCGCGCACGTTTACGATATCGTCCATATAAGTTTGAAATGTCCGAGGACACTTAAGTTTGATCCTTTTTGCAAAAAGAACAAAGAGTACAGATTTACCCAATAAAATAAACACCTCAAAATTTCTTTTATCCATATATGTGGTTACGTAGGGCTCCCAAACTATTTCCACTTAACCAAATAAACAAATTTGACGTTACGGGACTATTTTTGCTCTAAATTTTTTTTGGCGCTACAAATTGTTTTCTTTACTGTGCAAAGTTCTGGCGCCTTTCTTTCCTATCTCCATATATTACCAGATATTTTTTGTCGGCGCCATCTCCCCACCTTCCCATTTATCCAACCTCCCGATTCCAATATGCGCCGTCATCACCATCCCTCGCGCTGCCCATCCCCCCCCCCCCCCCCCCTGCGATGGCAGCCTCACCCTCAAGATCCGCCCTCCGATGCTAGCTCTGCCCGCCGCCGTCTCTCATTTTCCTCCATCAACAAGCTCGCTACTTCGAGCCCCAGAAGGGTCCGTCATCCTCACCGTCACAAAGTCGTGCTCCTTCTGACATCGTCCTCACCGTCACAAAGCCGCATCCATGCCGGTCTCATCCTTCACCCAAAGCTTCGCCGCGTGTTCCGTCAGTACACTGGCCCGCAAGCAGCTCTCGCCTCCATCCAGCACCTTCAGCCTCCGCCACGTCAAGCAAGCGATCCTTTGATTCCCATAGCCCCTACAGTTTTATCATTAATTCAACCAAAGTGGCCTCCTTCATTTACGCATCTCAAAACTCAATCCTCTTCTCCTTTGTCTCCTTCCTTCCTGTAGGCAATGCACTCTAAGTGTTTGGTGAATTCTTGCTTGCCTAGAATTCAATTCTGGCAGATTTTCTTGAAAATATGTGAGCAACTGTTTGGTCCAATCAAATTTTACATGGCAAAACTCAACAGTGGCACAAGTGGTGTTAGATAGACGGGCCAAATAACCTCACATTCCATTTATGCTGGAGCATAAAACATGATATTGTTTGGTTGTACATGCTCCAACATACATTGTTATTTTGTAGTAATTTTATTTTGTCCTATTTCCTGTCTCATCTTAGTGCAGTACCACTACTTCGTTAGTTTTGATTCAACTAGGTTTGGTACCAACCACAATAATATCCATACTAGACATTAACAAGCCCAAGCACAACCCTAAAATGCATCATGCATTAATTTCACCACAAAAAGAGCAAAAACTAGGGTTTGCACAAAAATGAGAAATGCCACCAAATGAGATGATTACAACCAACCAAAATAGGGGGGGGGGGGGTGAGAGAGGTACCTTGAGTTATGAAAATACTCTGGATCCACTAGACAAATCTCAAGCAATGGAGAGAGATTTGAGAGGGCCCTGGGTGAGGGACGGAGGTGGAAGAAGAGAGTGTGGGGTGAATGGGTGGGTGGGGGCCTAGCCCCCCCCCCCACACACCCCACTAACTTATCCAGTGCACTACCCTACCGCCAGAGACCCCGACGGTAGGCAGTTATCCACGTCAGTGTGGCTGCCAGAGTTGTTTGCGTTTGGGCTGTGCTAACCTATTTGGCTGGCGGCGCCATGCCTCTCATCGCTGGCGTGACGTCGTCCTTCCATCCCGCCGTGATTGGCGGCGCCACAGTCGCTGCCTCCGCTGCACTAGGCTTCTTCTCGGCCAAGATGACGAGGAGAATGGCTGCGGCGAGAGGTGTCCGGGTCTACCTGTGCAGCACTGCGTCACTAGTTGCTGGATACTTTATACTGAGCGTGTTTCCACGTCTTCTCCACGACAAGGTTACCGTGTAAGTACATTCCAGATGCGGCTGAAATCACGGTTCTGACCCTTTTTCAAAACTTAAGCACGATCTGACCCTAGTTCCAAACTTCTTGGCGATCTAACCTTTTTTCCTACTGCCACAGTCCCTAATGGTAGGGTAACACACCCTACCCCTGAGGTTCTCGGCGGTAGGGTTAACGGTAGACACAAACAGGTCAGACACTACACCGACGTGGATAAGTGCCTACCGTCAGGGTCTCTTGCTGTAGGTCGTGATACCCACCCTGGTGGTAGGGTAGCGTAGTGCAGTGGATAAGTTAGTGAGGTGGGAGCCGTGATACCCACCCATTCACCCTCACACTCTCTTCTTCCCCGAGCACAACCCTTCTTTCACCTCTCACCCTCACCCAAGGCCCTCTCAAATCTGGGTGACCACAGAGGGAGCAGAGGTTGCCGATCAAGCGGTGGCGGCAAGTACGAGCCCGTGGAAGGCGCAGCGGGAGCTGCTGCAATGGACGACGGGAGCGGCCAAAATCGCCAAGACAGAGAAGCTCCTGCTCTTGTGGGGGCCTAACTGACGTCTTACATTATGGGGCGGTGGGATTAGCTCGGATCAGTGCGTTATCAAAGGGCCTTCTTTTATTTACGGAAATTTGACGTCATATTTTTAGGCCTGGCATATCAAACGTTTTTCATGAAATTTTTATTAACACGAGGATGACAAATTTAGTTGGGACTTGGGAGCACGGCAATTTTGTGGCAAAATATGAACTAAGGCGGATTTACCATCCTCAGCTAACATAATTTGCAATGAAAAATGTTTGATTTGTCATGCCTCATTTGTTGGATATTCAGTTACTTTATTTAGGGTAGAATGGATAAATGAATAATACTAGCATCATATAACACATTTTTGCAAGCTATGTTAGCTTGCAAAAACGTCTTACATTATGAGAGGAAGGGGATTCAGTAAAAGATAACTGGGCTGCAAAGTGAGAGGAGATGCCTTGCCAAGATTTTCTCAAGGTCCACACATTTTCGCAATCCTGCTACTTTTCTCGGGCCATATAAGTTCTAGATAGATTTTCTCAAGGTCCACACATTAATCTGTTATACACACACACGTCCCAGAAATACCACATTTCTAAATTGCTTGGATTTAACAAGGATGGGAATAATCATTATACTATACTACAATGTTAATTGATCAGTAGACAGGAAACAGGGATCAAACAATATCAGTAGAAGTAATGCAATAACGATCTATCTAATACTTTTACTCAGACAGTAGAAAAGAAAACCACGTTCGAGTTTCACATTCACAAATCACAATGACATTTATGCAATTATGCTCAACTGATACAGGGAGCCGTGAAGCAACTGCAGGCTGAATCTGGAAGAGATTACAGAAAGCTATTCCGCATTTTCAATCTGGATACCGCATAACCAGTGTTGGAATCTTGGTATAATACACTAATCCTAGAAGTAGTAGTCAGCCATATGCATCCATCTAAAGTTCAAACTTATCAGGACTTCAGGATTCTTAAGCCCAAAACAAATAGATGAGCAGTTGATATACTTTACCACACACAAAATCTCTTGTAGAGGCTGCAAAATCGCAAGACCGGGCACGTCAAAACTAGCAGAAGCAGATAAAATGTGCGCCTATTTAACATCCTTACTCATCAGGAGTTTAGGAGTTCAAGGACGAATCACAGATGAACGAACGACATGCTTATCTGAAGACAAAAACCACTAGCAAGTGCAGGCTACTTTCTTCTAGAAGGCTGTAATTTTCCAAAGCGAAATGAAAAGAAAAAGGAGAAGTTCTGGATTCAGTCTCACATTGGCAATGTCATCTATACTATACAGGAAATGGAGAAGCAAGTGCAGGCCATCCATGAAACCTGAATATTGCATAGCTGGTTTCGGAATCTTGGCAACATGCTAATTTTGGAAGAGATAGACAGAAATATGCACCCATCTAACATCCAATACTTATCAAGACTTCGAGATTGTTGTATTACCTCCATATCAAAATATAAGAAGTTTTTGTATGCTAGTTTAGCCTTAAATAGAAGTCTTATATTTTGGTACGGAGGTAGTAGTAACTAGTAAGGTCCAAACAGTAGATGAACAGGCAGTCGATATGCTTTTCTACAGACAAATCTCTTGTAGAAGCTGCGAAAATGCAAGATGGGAAAAAATAAAACTAGCCTAAACAGATAAATGTTCACCTAGCTAGCATTTTCAATGATCAGGAGTTTCAGTTCAATGACGAATCATACAGATGAACAAACGACATGCTTATCTGCAGACAAAATCACTAGTGCAGTGCTACTAGAAGCCTCCCTGCTGGAATAATATCTGGGATGTTGTATTAGGCTGTGATTTTCCAAAACGAAATGAGAGAGGAGAAGTTTGTGCTTCAGCTTCATATTCACAATATCATCTACACTTCTATACGCTGAACTGATACAGGAAGTGGTGAAGTACGGGCAGGCTGAATCTGAAAGAGATTACAGAAAGCTATGTTCAATCTTGATAGTGCATAATTTGTTTTGGAACATTGGTGATACACTAATTCCAGATGAAGTAGACAGAACTGTGCATCTAAACATCGAAAACATATCAGGACTTCAGAATTTTCCAGTCAACATAATAGATGAACACCTGATGAACTTTTCTACAGACAACATTTCTTGTAGAAACTCAAGATGGAAGCATAAAAAAGCAGAAACAGATAAATGTGCATCCATCTATCATTCTAACTGGACAGAAGTCTAGTTGAGAAAAGGGTCCATACATTAGGCTAACATATTCCAAAACAAAATGAGAGAGGAGAAGTGCTGGATCCAGATTCATATTCACAATGCCTATACTGAACTGATACGAGAAGAGATTACAGACTGCATTTTAAAGAAATACAGAAAGCTATGTTGAATCTGGATACTGCATAACAAGTTTTCGGATCTTGGTAACACACTAATTCTAGAAGAAGCAGATAGAAACATGCATCCACTAACATCCAAACTTATCAGGACTTCAGGATGTTTTAGTTCAGACAATAAAGGAACAGGCAGCTGATATGCTTTTCTCTACAGATAAAATCTCTTGTGGAAGCTGTGAGATGCAAAACGGGGAGCATCAAAATGGCAGAAGATTAATCTGAAGATAGGAAACATTAATAGTTTCTGAAATGGTTGGATTTAATAGCAATGAGAAGAACCATTACATTATATTAATCTGAAGATAGGAAACATGGATCAAACAACAACAATAGAAAAATTGTGACAACAATCTATCCATCTAATACTTTATAACACTGCAGGCTGAATCTGAAAGAGAATGCAAAAGGCTACTTGGAATTTTCAATTTGGATACTGCATAAATAGTGTTGGAATTTTGGTAATACACTAGTTCTAGAAGAAGCAGACAACATATGCATTCATCTAAAATTCAAACTTATCAGGACTTCAGGATTCTTTAGCCCAAACAAAGAGATGGGCAGTCGATATACTTTTCTACACACAAAACGTCTTGCAGAGGCCGTGAAAATGCAAAACCGGACACATCAAAACTAGCAGAAGCAGAAAAAAATGTGCATCTATTTAACATTCTTACTCATCAGGAGTTTTAGGAATTCAAGGACGAATCACAGATGAACAAACAGGTATGCAGACCAAAAACCATCTATCAGTATTTTGAATCTGAAATAGATTACTAGAAGCTACTCAGTATTTTGAATCTGGACACTGCATAACTAGTTTGAAAAGAATCTTGGTAGCACACTAATTCTAGAAGAAATAGACAGAAATATGCATGAACCATCTAACATCCAAACATTTATCAGGAGGACTTGAGGATTCTTTAGTCCAAACAGTAGATGAACAGCCGCCGATATGCTTTTCTACAGACAAAATCTCTTGTCGAAAACGCAAGACGGCAAACATCAAAACTAGCAGAAGCAGACCAAATGTGCATCTATTCTATCTAGCTAACATTCTCAACGATCAGGAGTTTCAGGAGTTCGACGAAGAATCACACCGACGAACAAAACGAGATGTTTATCCGCAGACAAAATCACTAGCGGTAAGAACTACTAGAAGTCTCGTGCAGAAACAAAGGTCGACCACGCTGCAGCACCAATGTGGTACCATGATCGGAAGAGGCTGGATGTTCAGGTGCAGCCCAGGATGGCCGTGGCGTACCAGGACTCCAAGAAGACGGCGGCGCTCATCTGGAGCGCGTCCTCCGCCGCCGCGGTGGCCTGGTGATGGGCGCGCGCGGCGTGCGACTCGGCCGCCTGTATCCACGCGTGCCGCTGCCAGATCGGGGAGTCGGCGGGCAGCAGCCAGGCGACGTTGACGTCGTCAAAGCACGCTGTGTCGTAGGAGACGGCGAGGCGAAGCTTCCGGGACACGTCGCGCTTGCGGTCCATGGCCTCGGCCCTGTTCACAAGCCACTGCTCCCAGCACGCGTGGGTCTCCTGCTCGAGGCGTGGGAAGAGGACGAGGTCCCTCTGAGCCGCCTCGCCGGGCAGCAGGAAGGCGAGGTGCTCGCCGTAGAGGGCGAGGAAGCGGGCGCCCGCGGTGTGGAGCTGGTGGTGCTCGCCGAGCATCGAGATGGCCTGGCTGAGGGGGGTCCAGGGGAGGACCGGCTGTTGGAGCGGGTCGGCGATCTGCCCGACCCCGGCCCTGTAGTTGGCCAGGTTGCCACGGCGCAGGTTGAGCGCGTCGGAGGCGCCGCTGATGAGCCTGGGGAGCCGCGCATCCACGGCGTGCTCGTCGATGGCGTGGACCGGGTGGAGGAACTCCGCCGCCCTCCCCGCCACCGCCTTCCACTCCTCCCCATCGCCGCCGGGCGACGAGCGCGTGCCCGCTCTCTCTCTCTCTCTCTCTCGGCGGCTTCTCTCTCCTCTCGTGTAGCGTAGCGGTGGTGGTGTGGAAATGGAATTCTGGATGTCGCCGGAGACGAGGGGGAAATTTATAGGAGGACGGTGGGGAGATTCGAATTGACCATCTCTGAACGGCTAGGCCAGGGGGATTTTTCCGTGGCTGAACTGACCAACCGTCACGGTGGTGGGGTCCATCTGGCCAGCCTGGCTGATCTGTTACGGCCGTCTGGGCGTCACGCTTCCACGCGTGCGTCAAGATTTGTGAAATCTCAGGGAGGTCTTACGGTATCCTTTAGCTTCTTCTCGGATTCGACATTTTTATTTATTGAAAAAATTATAATTAATCCTTTATACTTCTGGGTTATCAGGCAGCTAATGAAAAAGAAGACATATATATATGCTGTGATTCTTTCATAGCAGAAGCTTTGGCAGTTAGGTTTGGGCTAAACCGTGTCAAAACTGTGGGCGGTAGTAAGGTCATGATCAACTTGGACAGCCTGGAGGTAGTAGAAGCTTTGGGAAATAGCAATTCTTCTTCGGTGGCGAGCGCAATTATTTATGATGGCTATTTCATGTCCTCATATTTTTAATCATGTATCTTATGATTATTGTAATAGAGAGTGCAATAAAGTAGTGCATGAACTTGCTAGTCTAGTTAAATTTTATCCTCCTTCGGTATTGATGGATTCGATCTGCTGAAATGCTTTCGTTACTTGTAAAGGATGCCACAATTTTGCTAGATGAATAAAGGAGGAGAAGTTTTTCAAAAAAAGGATTGCTATGATTTTTTTTTGTCAATTTAGAACTTTATTCCAACTTCCAAGACAGGTCACTAACATCAGTGTGCAAGATTGCACACTAAGTGAGCTGATAACAGCTTTTACAAGGCAATTAGAAGCATCATGCCACACACCTAAGCAGGTACCAAAATCAAAAAGATTGTAAGCATCCTGAGCTTGCTTGTGAGCAATCCCGTTGTTCTTCCTTTTTAACTTGAAGATTCTAGCATTAGTTCCATGAGTGAATTGAATAAACCGGTGAAGACGAGGTCTTATCGTCCAATGCCTTAGGAACTTAACTGGGTTCATTTTTGTACTAGCTTGTGGAGCACTTGACTATCTATTAAGAAATTTTGCTCCTCTGCTTCCATTGCTTTCGCTACTTGTGCTTCCAGCTCAAATGCTTACGGCTCAGCCTGCAAAGGGGGACTCTGTCATGGAAGTCCCCTTAATGAAGATGGCACGCTTGTTGTCTCCATTATGCCATTGCACGAATACTCTAGGCCCCGCTTTACTCTTTAAACTTGAAAAATAATTGAATAGAGAGGTAGTATCCTTCCATGTCGCATCCGTAAAAACATTTGGTCCTTTAGAGATCATGTATTTGGCAACAAGCATGCCGCATACTGTATTTGCCAACAGAATAGGTGGTGGTAATATAAGTATTTATAGCTTCATTAGGAGGAGAAATGTTTCTTCTATCTTTTGTTCGCCACTTAGGTATTCTTAGAAGGGCCTTCGGTTCATATAGAACCCGCAATGGATCATATTGTTTGTTGTTGAAGAGCATGTTATTTCTTGCCTTCCATATAGACCAAAGATTACTAAAAAAATATGGCAACAAAGTGACCAATTTTAAAATTAATCAACATGTGATTGATTGCAATTCCCACTTCCGGAGAAGGGGCACCATTATGAACATCCTTAAGACCATAGAAAGAAGGGCCAAACTTTTGATAATGACTTTTGGAGGCACAAATTCTAGATGAGGTGAATTTACAAATTAACATGTCATCATTTGTATTAGCACCAACTATAATTTGTTAAATAATGTTCGCTTTCATATCACCAAACAAATTATTGGGGATCAAAAGGTTAGAAACAATGGGGGGATAAGTAAAACTTGAATCCTGTATAATAAGAGACTCATGAATGTTCTTCTAAAAGGTGCACCAGGGAGTTGCCCCAATGCTAGAATTTCATCTAGGAATTTGAATTTAAACAACGTTGATGAGCGGATCTCTTACCTTAAGAATTGAAGTCCAAAAGGCGGATTTAGGAACAATAGTAGGAAGCCTCAAAGAAGAAGTGTTAGGAAAAATACTTAGAATTTAGGATTCTTGAGATGTTGTTGTCTTGAGTAGTGACGATCTTATAGGCCACATTAACCAACATTGATTTTATTGACTGCTTCCGGATTCCTAATGCCTAAACCACCTAGCTTCTTTGATTTACAAATCTCTGCCCAAGCTTTTAGATAGAGATGCTTCACTTGATTTATCTTCCTACACCCCCTTTCACCATAAATCCGTAATGACAACATTCATTTGCAAGCATCTTTTTTGACAATAAGGTATTAGACATGTAGTACACAGGAAGAGAAGAAAAAAACATATTTGATTAAGCCAAGCTTGGCAGCATGTGACAGTTTATTAGCTTTATACCCATTCAATTTACTCTTGGATTTATTAAGGATAGAAGTAAAGGCACTAGCCTTGTTTCTAGCAGGCATAATAAGAGGATGACCAAGATGTGTATTATCATTGTTCATGTGCACCACTATGAAGATATTTTTATATTTATATCTCTTCTCGACTTTATAACATTCTTACTAAGAACAAAAGATTTGGCCCACTTAGGAGTCTAACCTGATATACGACATAAATGTTGTAAGGTATTTCAGATAGTAGTAGTTTCTTCTTGAGTAGCTGGACCACAAACTATCAAACCATCTGTAAAACATTGAGGAGTAAATGGGAGGGCGGTTTGGACCCAGTACTATTCCTTGTATATTTCTTCTTTGAAGTTTGTCTTGTAACCCTACAGCCATCTCGTTTATGGCCACGAAAAACAAATAAGGCGACAAAGGGCACCCTTGCTTTATACCTCTAGACTCCCTGAAACGGTCATGAAGATTTACATTAACAATGCAAAGAATTTAGAATTAGAAATACAAGCAAAAATAAGATGGACGAAATGATTACTAAAACCTTGTTTCCTATGGGCATTGAAAAGGAATTCCCATTCAAGTCTATCAAAGGCTTTAGCAGGATCAATTTTAAGCATAAAATTCTGATGTTCCAACTTGAGAGAGCGAAAAGGATTGATTGACCTCCTGGGCAATGATGACATTGTTAGTGGTTATTCTACTTTCAACAAAAGTCTATCGAGTGTTCAGAATTCTATTGGGCAAATGGAGTTTGATGCAATTTGTTAGGGATTTAGCAATAATCTTGTTAATAACATTACCAAGACTGATGGATCTAAAATCCTGAGATTGAACACACAAGTTATTCTTTGGAATTAAAGCAATGCTAGTTTCACTGAGTTGAGGGGGTAATGTACCATGACAGTACAAATTCTGAACTAACCTCGCAATGTCATCTCCAATCAATTGCTATGCAACCTTATAAAAATCAACACCGAGCCCATCTGGACCTAGAGAGGCGTCACTTCTTATGTTCTTTAGAATCTCCAGATCTCCTCTTTTTGTGGTATTGAGTTAGTAAAATCATCCTGGATGTAACCTGCATTAAAACCCTTAAACATTTTGGAAATTGGCAGAATTAGTGAAAGTGAAAATATGTTTGAAATAGTTAATAAATTGTTGAGCAATTTCCTCTAGATCGTGAGTGGTGTTCCCTTGAGAATTATTTAAGGAAACTACCATGTTCCTCCTTCTTTTGAGGATAGAAACATGAGAATATTTAGTGTTTTTGTCACCTTTTGTCGCCCAATGTGTCAGAGCTAAATCTAACATCTCGGGTAGGGGGTACCGAACTGGTAGTATTCGCTAGATGGTAACAAGGACACAAGGGACACGGTGTTTAGTCAGGTTTATTCCCTCTCGAAGAGGTCAACCTACGTCCTGCTTTGTTATATTGATTGTGGGTGGGGTACAAGTACAAGTGATCTACCACGAGATCGGATGTGTATATGCCTCTACGACCCTAGCATGTCGGCTTATATAGACACTGAGGATGCCTAGGGTTTACACAATGTCGGTTGTATCTAAGGGGCAAACGTGCCGAGGATTATCTCTACGCCTTGGAGTATACACTAAGGGTTTTTAGAAGAGAGTATACACTAAGTCTTTGTGTTATTCATTCTTGATGTTCCTGGCCGAGACGAACGAAGCCCACCGGTGATAAGTTTAGGGGGATCCTTGGCCCAACCCATGGACGGGCAACCGGCATGTCGAGCACCCCTTAATTTAGGACTCTGTCGCAATGTTTCTTCGCGCTTTGCTTTGTAAAATTGAGTAAGCTTGGTCCTTATATTCTAATAGGCAGTAATAAGTTGTTCCTCCTTTTCGTGGTCCTATAAGTGGAGTGGTTGTTCTTAAGTGTTTGCAATTTGTTGTTCAAGATGATGTAGTTGTTGTTGAAGAGGTATCTTTTTTCTCCACCAAGTCTTAAGCGAGCCAGCCAAATGTCCGTGATCTTTTCAAACACGAACACAAGTTTTGAAAATATTCATGAATTTTAGAAATGTTCACGGAATATTTGGAAAATAGTCATTAATTTTGGAAATTGCCTGTGTTTTTGTTAATTTTTAATAAATTGTAATTACATTCATATTATTTTCTTAAAATGTTTATTAACTATTTAAAAAAGTCACGACTTAAAAAAATGTTCATGGATTACATAAAGAAAAGGCAAAATTGACAAAAAATAAACATGAAAAGGAAAAACTTAAAGCTAGAAAAAAAATCGGGAAACTAGATAACCTATAATAACTAGTAGAACGCCCGTGTGTTGCCACGGGCTCTTGAAATAGCTTACAAGAGTTACATGTTAATTTCCACATGTACAAACAATATATAACAAACACAATTATTTAATAACTAAAGTCCATTTTTGCAATGTAAATTGATAACATAAAGAAAATTAAGGACATGTCCATGTAACAAACTGAGCGATGTTCCAACTAAACATCTATTACAAAACTATTAACATCTATATGATGCGCTTAAGAAATTCTTTCACAATATCAGGAAAGTTTCCTTTAGCTTCATTCCCACGATGTTTTAGCAAGTATAGTAAAAACTGCTTCCTCAATTCATTCCCATCCTGCACAAACAATACATGTAGTTAGTATGAAAATTTCACGCCGAAGGTCTTAAAACATGTAACGGACAATACTCACCGCGCAAATCGGCTTGACCAATTCTTTACCGTTCCACCAGAGCATAAAATGAAAAACAAAATAGGCAGACACATTCATGCAAAACTTTAAATTAATAATATAAAGAATATAGTGATAACAAAATTAAATATTTTTGTTATGAATTCATTACCCGTCTATAATCGTTGGAACACTAAATGGAAATAAACGTTGCCATTTAGATATATCATAATTCCAACCAGGCAGCTTTATTTCGAGTGCTTCTTTGAAATCCCTTGCAAAACTTTTTAATTTTAGTGCATGCCTCAAATTTTTTTCCTCTAACGACTGTGATGTTTGAATATGATCCATAATATATAGATGACGTGCCTCTTTGTCGACGACGTACAAGATGTATCGGCCGATGGATGCATACAGAAGATAAATTTAAAAGTGGAGCTATTAGAAACAACAATAAACAATGATAACAATGGACAAAATACTTTACTTACCTTGTTGCACGATGAGATGTCGCTGTCCATCCCAAGCCAACTATCAAATAATGTTGCCAACGTCTGGATAGTTTCCTTCTCGCAAAACTTCTGACCTCGTATTGACTCTAGCATCATGGACTAAGCAAAAAAAGAAATATTGTTTCAACATATTCATACTAATGACACATAGAATAAAGAGTTACGATAACTTACACAAAATCGTAGATCCATGTAGTGTACAGGAGGGTCTGTGAACAATACTCCCTCGTCACATGCCAGCATACGCACGGCGGTGTTGAAGCAATCATTGTCCATGGGCTGCTCCATGTTAAGTATGCATTGAAGTTTCTTAAGACTTAAGCCCATTGGATCGGGTGTCGAGCTCAGAACCCATACCTTCCTATAAATTGGAGGGTAAGAAGAACAATAATATACATCCGCACATTAAATATTGATACATAATACTTACTCCAAACACCCGGCATCATCGATCGACATGATGTAGTTGCAAAGGCCGGCAAGTAATTCACGTTGGTCCGTGGGTATGATAGTGATTGGGGCAGGACGTTTGCCTTTGACTACGTCAAATGGATTCTCCAGGATCTCGAGATCAGAATTAGCTAAAGTTTCTTCATCATCAGGTTTATGGTATATGGGACCTCCTTTTAGCTTATTCAGCTCTGAATCGTGCAAAATGACAGCTAATTTTTGTCGAAAATGTTTCATATCCTCCTACAAAATATATATAAAAACAATTTATATAATATTTTGAGATAAAATAATGAGATAATATATAAAAATGAAATACTTGGGTGAACGTGTCTGACAGTCCATGTGATGTCCGGTATTCCATATAATTTAGCATAAACAGTCCACATGATACGCTATAATATTATAAAATAATCCTTTAGAATACCACACAGATGAATCAAATAAACAAACCATTGTAACAAGTGCTTACCCATCGGTTTGTATTGCCTCATGAAACTGCTCTACAACCGTCCATTTTGTAACATTGAGATCGGGCCACTTATGACCTCTGATAAACTCCGGACTATACTCTACAAGTTTCAGACGCTTCTCGAGTCCTAGTAACTATTTTATATATGAGAAATATTAGGTATCAAGGCAAACAAAACATATGTTAATATGAGTTAAAAAATAGATAGTTACCGTAGTAGCAAGGTCATTGCGTTTGACCCGAGAACCAAGTGAGTCCAATACTTAAATCTCACGTTTTTTGGCATTGGCGACTGCTAGATACCAATGGTAGCCTGGCATGTTAATCGGAATGAATAACTGGTGTAAATATCATACAAGTCACGGTCGCAATTAGATATAAATATTAATAAATCATTATACACATGAATTAAATAAAAACAATCCATAATTATATGCATGGATAACGAGAAAAAAACTAACCACATCTTGTTGTAGATAAGTATTAACATGATGCACGATGCAGTGATATTTTGATGGGTCTATGTCTCTTTCGCCGTCTTCTTTTGTCTGGCCAGATACAAAAGTGCTAACAATGTGTACCTTTTCACCTGCCCTGTCTTGTAGATGGCCGTGAGCAAGCATGTAATATATGTAAGCATTTATCATCTGTAATCAACATTTAGATTATATTTATATTATATGATATTAAATATTGTTCATATTATTAATTACAAAGTATGTGAAATTGGTCTTACACCGTCATGTAAGAACGTATCATCTTTCATAAGGCATTCCAAATCGTCGGTTGATAACAAGGCATCTCCAATGTCCACGAACTGGGTATTCTTGGGGGCAGACTTGATTGATTCGATAACTGTAATATCCCAAGGGTACAAACATAGTCTGTCGAATTCATAAAAAAATGAGCCAACTTAGCAATCAAAATGAGCAAAATTAGTTGAATACAAAAGGCAATATCACAAAAATAAGATTGATAATAATATTAAAAATACCTTGTGGGATAACATGTAAATTAGCATCCTTTTTTGGTTTGTTATGAGATATAACCTCTTCAACATTTTTATGTTGTGAATTTTCGTCCCCTTTCAGCGACATCGCATCTGAACCCTTAATGGATTCTTTCCGCGCATCTCCAAAGTCCATATTCATGTCTCCTATATTCTGAAAAAAGAGTGATATAAAAATAGACCTATCGTGTTTTCATGTATAATATACATACAGAGGAAGGTTAGCTATATGCACCTCTTCTCGTGATGTTTCAGTGCGGTCTGTCATCGTTACATCAGTGCATATGTCGGAACCCATCACTTTGTACTCCCTCCGGTCCTTTTTAGTTCGCATATAAGATTTGACTGAAGTCAAGCCTCGTAAAGTTTGACCAGCTTTGTAGAAAAAAGTGTCAACATTCACAATCTGAAATCAATAGCATTAGATGTGTCATGACTTAAAGTTTTATATTATATAACTTTAGCATGGCAGATGTTGATATTTTTTCATATAAATACGGTCAAACTTTGTGAAGTTTGACTTCAGAGAATTTTAATATGCAGAGTAAAAAGGACCGGAGGGAGTATCTACGATGAAATATATATGATAAAATATAAATGATGTTTTCTACTGCATAATATAATCATATATAATATCTGAAAAAATAATAGTGAAAATAACACACTATTTTCTCTATAAAAACATATTTGACATTATTAGGAAAATATGTTGATTATATAATTTAAATAATTGTACTAACACAAAATTAGGGGAAAACAACAAACTGTAATGTTCATATATAATAAGTAGTCATATGAAAATTATTTAAATTATTTATATAGGCCTTGGAAATTTGTCCAACAAAATAAAAAAAACATGCAAACAAACATTCTTCAACCAAGTATATTTATTTATACATCAACCAAGTTTTATTGTGGTACCCTTAGTATATGAAAGGTAAATATAAAAAAAATTGAATCATATTTAATAAATATATATACTTTTATTGTTTCTGTGAGGTATGTATACTTTTAAGATATATATATTGTTTCGTTGAGCAAAATTTGCACACAAGGCCCAAATTAGCTACCCAGCACGGCCGAACCAGCACCCAAACTTAACCCCCTAAAACATAACTATAAAATAAATTACCTTATTAACATTATATTTTTTCTGAGGGATTACATTATACCTGGACAAATGGGCCAACACTTACCGGCCAGGAACGCGTGGTGGCCTCCCCGGCCCAGGCACGACAAAGTTGCCTAACGGGCCGGCTCGACGACCCACCTGGCCTGCTCGCGTCTGGGTTCACTGGCAACCCTAGCCTTATCCCCTCCCCCCGCCGCATCCAAACCCTAACCCCACTCACTCACCACACTCCCCTCCACTGACTCATTTCCTATTGCCATCTCCCCTTCCCTGCCGCGTGCCTCGACGAGCCGGCTGATACGTCCATTTTGCATCATGCTTTTATATCAATATTGATTGCATTATGGGCTATTATTACACATTATGTCACAATACTTATGCCTATTCTCTCTTATTTTACAAGGTTTACATAAAGAGGGAGAATGCCTGCAGCTGGGATTCTGGGCTGGAAAAGGAGAAAATATTAGAGACCTATTCTGCACAGCTCCAAAAGTCCTGAAACTTCACGGAAGATGTTTTCCAAATATATAAAAAATACTCAACGGAAGAAACTCACCGGGGGGCCACACCCTGCCCATGAGGGTGGGGGGCGCGCCCTACCCCCTGGGCACGCCCCCTACCTCGTGGGCCCCCCTGGTGGCCCTCCGGTGGCCATCTTCTGCTATATGGAGTCTTTCGATGGGAAAAAATCATAAGCCATCTTCTCGGACGAAACTCCGCCGCCACGAGGCGGAACCTTGGCGGAACCAATCTAGGGCTCTGGCGGAGCTGTTCTGCCAGGGAAACTTCCCTCTCGGAGGAGGAAATCATCGCCATCGTCATCACCAATGCTCCTCTCATCGGGAGAGGGCAATCTCCATCAACATCTTCATCAGCACCATCTCATCTCAAAACCCTAGTTCATCTCTTGTATCCAATTCTTGTCTCTAAGTCCGGGATTGGTGCTAGTAGGTTGCTAGTAGTGTTAATTACCCCTTATAGTTGATGCTAGTTGGTTTAATTGGTGGAAGATCATATGTTCAGATCCTATATGCATATTAATACCCCTCTGATTATGAACATGTTTATGCTTTGTGAGTAGTTACTTTTGTTCCTGAGGACATGGGAGAAGTCTTGCTATTAGTAGTCATGTGAATTTGGTATTCGTTCGATATTTTGATAAGATGTATGTTGTCTCTCCTCTAGTGGTGTTATGTGAACGTCGACTACATGACACTTCACCATTAATTGGGCCTAGAGGAAGGCATTGGGAAGTAATAAGTAGATGATGGGTTGCTAGAGTGACAGAATCTTAAACCCTAGTTTATGCATTGCTTCGTAAGGGGCTGATTTGGATCCATATGTTTCATGCTATGGTTAGGTTTACCTTAACACTTTTGTTGTAGTTGCGGATGCTTGCAACAGAGGTTAATCATAAGTGGGATGCTTGTCCAAGTAAAAGCAGCACCCAAGCACTGGTCCACCCACATACCAAATTATCAAAGTACCGAACGCGAATCATATGAACGTGATGAAAACTAGCTTGACGATATTCCCATGTGTCCTCGGGAGCGCTTTACATCATATAAGAGTTTGTACAGGCTTGTCCTTTGCTACAAAAGGATTGGGCCACCTTGCTGCACTTTATTTACTTTTGTTACTTGTTGCTCGTTTCAAATTATCCTATCACAAAACTATCTGTTACCACTTATTTCAGTACTTGCAGAGAATACCTTGCTGGAAACCACTTATCATTTCCTTCTGCTCCTCGTTGGGTTTGACACTCTTACTTATCGAAAGGACTACGATAGATCCCCTATACTTGTGGGTCATCAAGACTCTTTTCTGGGTCCGTTGCCGGGGAGTGAAGCGCCTTTGGTAGGTGGAATTTGGTAAGGAAAAATTTATATAGTGTGCTGAAATTTACTGTCACTTATTACCATGGACAGTAATCCTCTGAGGGGCTTGTTCGGGGTATCTTCACCCCGACCAGTAGAGCAAAGAGTTGCTCCTCAACCTATTGAACCTACTGAAAATGAAAATGAAAATGAAAATGCTTGCTGTGAAGTTCCTGCAGGTATGATAGAAAAACTGCTAGCTAATCCTTTTCTAGGAGATGGAACAAAACATCCTGATGAACATCTGATATATGTGGATGTAGTTTGTGGATTATTTAAGCTTGCAGGTGTACCCGGAGATGTTGTTAAGAAGAAGGCATTCCCTTTATCTTTGAGGGGAGATGCATCGACATGGTATAAGCTATGTGATGATATGAGGTCTTGGAATTACAAACGATTGAAATTGGAATTTCATCAGAAGTTTTATCCTATGCATCTTGTTCATCGTGATCGCAATATATAACTTTTGGCCTCGCGAAGGAGAAAGCATCGCTCAAGCTTGGGGGAGGCTTAAATCAATGTTATATTCATGCCCCAATCATGAGCTCTCAAGAGAAATGATTATTCAAAAAATTTATGCTCAGCTTTCTGGTAACTATCGCACCATGCTTGATACTTCTTGTGCTGGCTCTTTTATGATGAAGACTATTGAATTCAAATAGGATTTATTGGAAAGAATTAAATGCAACTCTGAAGATTGGGACCTCGACAATGGTAAGGATCCATGTATGACACCTAGTTTTGATTGTGTTAAATCTTTTATGGATACCGATATTTTTCATAAATTTAGCACTAAATATGGACTTGACTCTGAGATAGTAGCTTCTTTCTGTGAATCTTTTGCTACCTATGTTGATCTCCCCAAGGAGAAGTGGTTTAAATATCATCCTCCCATAGAAGTAAAAGTAGCTGCACCTATTAAAGTTGAAGAAAAGACTATCACTTATAATGATCCTATTGTTCCTACTTCTTATGTTGAGAAACCACCTTTCCCTGTTAGGATAAAGGATCATGCTAAAGCTTCAACTGTAGTTCGTAAAAGCAATATTAAAACATATACACCTCCTGAGCAAGTTAGAGTTTAACCTAATATTGCTATTGTTAAAGATCTCTTGTCTGATAATATTGATGGGCATGTTATTTATTTCTGTAATGAAACTGCTAGAATTGCTAAACCCCGTGATAAAGATAAACCTAGACCTGTGGTAGGCATGCCTGTTATTTCTGTTAAAATAGGAGATCATGGTTATCATGGCTTATGTGATATGGGTGCTAGTGCTAGTGCAATACCTATTAGCCTTTATAGAGAAATTATGCATGATATTGCACCTGTTGAGTTAGAAGAAATTGATGTTACAATTAAACTTGCCAATAGAGATACTATTTCACCAATGAGAATTGTTATAGATGTTGAAGTCTTGTGTGGGAAAACTAAATATCCTGTTGATTTTCTTATTCTTGGTTCCCCACAAGATAGCTTTTGTCCCATTATATTTGGTAGACCCTTCTTAAATACTGTTAATGCCACCATAGATTGCAAAAGAGATGTTGTTACTGTCGGTTTAGATGATATGGCTCATGAATTTAATTTTTCTAAATTCAGTAGACAACACCATGAAGAAGAATTACCTAGTAAGGATGAAATTATTGTTGGAAATATGCCCTAGAGGCAATAATAAAAGCATTATTATTATATTTCCTTGTTCATGATAATTGTCTTTATTCATGCTATAATTGTGTTATCCGGAAATCATAATACATGTGTGAATAACAGACACCAACATGTCCCTAGTAAGCCTCTAGTTGACTAGCTCATTGATCAACAGATAGTCATGGTTTCCTGACTATGGACATTGGATGTCATTGATAACGAGATCACATCATTAGGAGAATGATGTGATGGACAAGACCCAATCCTAAACATAGCATAAAGATCGGTTAGTTCGTTTGCTAGAGTTTTTCCAATGTCAAGTATCTTTTCCTTAGACCATGAGATCGTGTAACTCCCGGATACCATAGGAGTGCTTTGGGTATACCAAACGTCACAACGTAACTGGGTGACTATAAAGGTATACTACGGGTATCTCCGAAAGTGTCTGTTGGGTTGACATGGATCAAGACTGGGATTTGTCATTCCGCATGACGGAGAGGTATCACTGGGCCCACTCGGTAATGCATCATCATAATGAGCTCAGAGTGACCAAGTGTCTGGTCACGGGATCATGCATTACGGTACAAGTAAAGTGACTTGCCGATAACGAGGTTGAACGAGGTATTGGGATACCGACGATCGGATCTCGGGCAAGTAACATACCGATCGACAAAGGGAATTGTATACGGGGTTGCTTGAATCCTCGACATCGTGGTTCATCCGATGAGATCATCGTGGAGCATGTGGGAGCCAACATGGGTATCCAGATCCCGCTGTTGGTTATTGACCGGAGAGCGATCTTGGTCATGTCTACATGTCTCCCGAACCCGTAGGGTCTACACACTTAAGGTTCGGTGACGCTAGGGTTGTAGGGATATGTATATGCAGTAACCCGAATGTTGTTCGGAGTCCCGGATGAGATCCCGGACGTCACGAGGAGTTCCGTAATGGTCCGGAGGTAAAGATTTATATATGGGAAATCCTGTTTCGGCCATCGGGACAAGTTTCGGGATCATCGGTATTGTACCGGGACCACCGGAAGGGTCCCGGGGGCCCACCGGGTGGGGCCACCTGTCCCGGGGGGCCACATGAGCTGTAGGGGGTGCGCCTTGGCCTACATGGGCCAAGGGCACCAGCCCCAAGAGGCCCATGCGCCTAGGGTTACAAGGGGAAAGAGTCCTAGGAGGGGAAGGCACCTCCTAGGTGCCTTGGGGGGGAGGGAAACCCCCCTTGGCCGCCGCCCCACCCTAGGAGATTGGATCTCCTAGGGCCGGCGCCCCCCTTGGCCCTCCTATATATAGTGAGGGAAGGAGGGATTTTCTCCCACGCCTTTGGTTGCCTCCTTCTCCCTCTCCAACACCTCCTCCTCCTCCATAGCGCTTGGCGAAGCTCTGACGGAGTACTGCAGCTCCATCATCACCACGCCGTCGTGCTGCTGCTGGTGCCATCTCCCTCAACCTCTCCTTTCCCCTTGCTGGATCAAGAAGAAGGAGACGTGGCTGTTCCGTACGTGTGTTGAACGCGGAGGTGCCGTCCGTTCGGTGCTAGGATCTTCGGTGATTCGAATCACGTCGAGTACGACTCCCTCATCCACGTTCTTTGAATGCTTCCGCTCGCGATCTACAAGGTACGTAGATGCATCTAATCACTCATTTCTAGATGAACTCCTAGATGGATCTTGGTGAAACCGTAGGAAGTTTTTTTGTTTTCCGCAACGTTCCCCAACAGTGGCATCATGAGCTAGGTCTATGCGTAGTTCTTCTTGCGCGAGTAGAACACAATTTGTTGTGGGCGTAGATGTTGTCAACTTTCTTGCCGCTACTAGTCTTATCTTGCTTCAACGGTATTGTGGGATGAAGCGGCCCGGACCAACCTTACACGTACGCTTACGTGGGACCGGTTCCACCGACTAACATGCACTAGTTGCATAAGGTGGCTGGCGGGTGTCTGTCTCTCCTACTTTAGTTGGAGCGGATTCGATGAAAAGGGTCCTTATGAAGGGTAAATAGAAGTTGACAAATCACGTTGTGGCTTTCACGTAGGTAAGAAAACGTTCTTGCTAGAACCCTACTTCAGCCACGAAAAACTTGTAACAACAATTAGAGGACGTCTAACTTGTTTTTGCAGCAAGTGCTTTGTGATATGATATGGCAAAGTTGTGATGAATGATGAATGATCTATATGTGATGTATGAGATGTTCATGCTATTGTAATAGGAATCATGACTTGCATGTTGATGAGTATGACAACCGGCAGGAGCCATAGGAGTTGTCTTTATTTTTTGTATGACCTGCGTGTCATTGAGAAACGCCATGTAAATTACTTTACTTCATTGCTAAACGCGTTAGCCATAGTAGTAGAAGTAATAGTTGGTGAGCAACTTCATGGAGACACAATGATGGAGATCATGATGATGGAGATCATGGTGTCATGCTGGTGACAAGATGATCATGGAGCCCCAAGATGGAGATCAAAGGAGCTATGTGATATTGGCCATATCATGTCACTATTATAATTTGATTGCATTTGATGTTTATCATGTTTTACATCTTGTTTACTTAGAACGACGGTAGTAAATAAGATGATCCCTCATAATAATTTCAAGAAAGTGTTCCCCCTAACTGTGCACCGTTGCGACAGTTCGTTGCTTCAATGCACCACGTGATGATCGGGTGTTTGATTCAAACGTTCACATACAACGGGTGTAAGACAGATTTACACATGCAAACACTTAGGTTGACTTGACGAGCCTAGCATGTACAGACATGGCCTCGGAACACAGAAGACCGAAAGGTCGAGCATGAGTCGTATAGAAGATACGATCAACATGAAGATGTTCACCGACGTTGACTAGTCCGTCTCACGTGATGATCGGACACGGCCTAGTTGACTCGGATCATGTTATACTTAGATGACTAGCAGAGGGTTGTCTATCTAAGTGGGAGTTCATTGAATATTTTGATTAGATGAACTTTATTATCATGAACTTAGTCTAAAATCTTTACAATATGTCTTGTAGATCAAATGGCCAACGTAGTCCTCAACTTCAACGCGTTCCTAGAGAAAACCAAGCTGAAAGACGATGGCAGCAACTATACGGACTGGGTCCGGAACCTGAGGATCATCCTCATAGCTGCCAAGAAAGATTATGTCCTACAAGCACCGCTAGGTGATCCACCCGTCCCACAGAACCAAGACGTTATGAACGCTTGGCAGACACGTGCCGATGACTACTCCCTCGTTCAGTGCGGCATGCTTTACAGCCTAGAGCCGGGGCTCCAAAAGCGTTTTGAGAGACATGGAGCATATGAGATGTTCGAAGAGCTGAAAATGGTTTTCCAAGCTCATGCCCGGGTCGAGAGATATGAAGTCTCCGACAAATTCTTCAGCTGTAAGATGGAGGAAAATAGTTCTGTCAGTGAGCACATACTCACTATGTCTGGGTTACATAATCGCTTGACTCAGCTGGGAGTTAATCTCCCGGATGATGCGGTCATTGACAGAATCCTCCAGTCGCTTCCACCGAGCTACAAGAGCTTTGTGATGAACTTCAATATGCAGGGGATGGAAAAGACCATTCCTGAAGTATTTGCTATGCTAAAATCAGTAGAGGTAGAAGTCAAGAAGGAACATCAAGTGTTGATGGTGAATAAAACCACTAAGTTCAAGAAGGGCAAGGGTAAAAAGAACTTCAAGAAGGACGGCAAAGGAGTTGCCGCGCCCGGCAAGCAAGCTGCTAGGAAGAAGCCAAAGAATGGACCCAAGCCCGAAACTGAGTGCTTTTATTGCAAGGGAAGTGGTCACTGGAAGCGGAACTGCCCCAAATACTTAGCGGACAAGAAGGCCGGCAAAACAAAAGGTATATATGATATACATGTAATTGATGTGTACCTTACTAGTACCCGTAGTAGCTCCTGGGTATTTGATACCGGTGCAGTTGCTCACATTTGTAACTCAAAGCAGGGGCTGCGGAATAAGCGGAGACTGGCAAAGGACGAGGTGACGATGCGCGTCGGGAATGGTTCCATGGTCAATGTGATCGCCGTCGGCACGCTACCTCTATATTTACCTTCGGGATTAGTTTTGAACCTTAATAATTGTTATTTAGTGCCAGCTTTGAGCATGAACATTGTATCGGGATCTCGTTTAATTCGAGATGGCTACTCATTTAAATCCGAGAATAATGGTTGTTCTATTTATATGAGAGATATGTTTTATGGTCATGCTCCTATGGTGAATGGTTTATTCTTAATGAATCTCGAGCATAATGCTACACATATTCATAGTGTGAGTACCAAAAGATGTAAGGTTGATAATGATAGTCCCACATATTTGTGGCACTGCCGCCTTGGTCACATAGGTGTCAAACGCATGAAGAAGCTCCATGCAGATGGACTTTTAGAGTCTCTTGATTATGAATCATTTGACACGTGCGAACCATGCCTCATGGGTAAAATGACCAAGACTCCGTTCTCAGGAACAATGGAGCGAGCAACCAACTTATTGGAAATCATACATACTGATGTATGCGGTCCAATGAGTGTTGAGGCTCGCGGTGGCTATCGTTATGTTCTCACCCTCACTGATGATTTGAGTAGATATGGGTATATCTACTTAATGAAACACAAGTCTGAAACCTTTGAAAAGTTCAAGGAATTTCAGAGTGAGGTTGAGAATCAACGTGACAGGAAAATCAAGTTTCTACGATCAGATCGTGGAGGAGAATACTTGAGTCACAAATTTGGCACACACTTAAGAAAATGTGGAATAGTTTCACAACTCACGCCGCCTAGAACACCTCAGCGTAATGGTGTGTCCGAACGTCGTAATCGCACTCTATTAGATATGGTGCGATCTATGATGTCTCTTACCGATTTACCGCTATCTTTTTGGGGCTATGCTTCAGAGACTGCTGCATTCACTTTAAATAGGGCTCCGTCGAAATCCGTTGAGACGACACCGTTTGAATTATGGTTTGGGAAGAAACCTAAGCTGTCGTTTCTGAAAGTTTGGGGATGCGATGCTTATGTCAAGAAACTTCAACCTGAAAAGCTCGAACCCAAGTCGGAAAAATGCGTCTTCATAGGATACCTTAAAGAAACTGTTGGGTATACCTTCTACCTCAGATCCGAAGGCAAGATCTTTGTTGCCAAGAATGGATTCTTTCTAGAGAAAGAGTTTCTCTCGAAAGAAGTAAGTGGGAGGAAAGTAGAACTTGATGAAGTGTTACCTCTTGAACCGGAAAATGGCACAAGTCAAGAAAATGTTCCTGAGGTGCCTGCAGCAACTAGAGAGGAAGTTATTGATGATGATCAAGATACTTCTGATCAAGCTCCTACTGAAATTCGAAGGTCCACAAGGACACGTTCCGCACCAGAGTGGTACGGCAACCCTGTCTTGGAAATCATGTTGTTAGACAACAGTGAACCTTCGAACTATGAAGAAGCGATGGCGGGCCCGGATTCCGACAAATGGCTAGAAGCCATGAAATCCGAGATAGGATCCATGTATGAAAACGAAGTATGGACTTTGACTGACTTGCCCGTTGAACGGCGAGCCATAGAAAATAAATGGATCTTTAAGAAGAAGATAGACGCGGATGGTAATGTGACCATCTATAAAGCTAGGCTTGTCGCTAAGGGTTATCGACAAGTTCAAGGGGTTGACTACGATGAGACTTTCTCACCGGTAGCGAAGCTGAAGTCCGTACGAATCATGTTAGCAATTGCCGCATTTTATGATTATGAAATTTGGCAAATGGACGTCAAAACGGCATTCCTTAATGGTTTCCTTAAGGAAGAATTGTATATGATGCAGCCGGAAGGTTTTGTCGATCCTAAGAATGCTAACAAGGTGTGCAAGCTCCAACGCTCGATTTATGGGCTGGTGCAAGCATCTCGGAGTTGGAACATTCGCTTTGATGAGATGATCAAAGCGTTTGGGTTTAGGCAGACTTATGGAGAAGCCTGCGTTTACAAGAAAGTGAGTGGGAGCTCTGTAGCATTTCTCATACTATATGTAGATGACATACTTTTGATGGGAAATGATATAGAACTCTTGGACAGCATCAAGGCTTACTTGAATAAGAGTTTTTCAATGAAGGACCTTGGAGAAGCTGCTTATATATTAGGCATCAAGATCTATAGAGATAGATCAAGACGCCTCATAGGTCTTTCACAAAGCACATACCTTGATAAGATATTGAAGAAGTTCAATATGGATCAGTCTAAGAAGGGGTTCTTGCCTGTGTTGCAAGGTATGAAATTGAGCTCAGCTCAATGTCCGACCACGGCAGAAGATATAGAAGAGATGAGCGTCATCCCCTATGCCTCAGCCATAGGTTCTATTATGTATGCCATGCTGTGTACCAAACCTGATGTAAACCTTGCCGTAAGTTTGGTAGGAAGGTACCAAAGTAATCCCGGCAAGGAACACTGGACAGCGGTCAAGAATATCCTGAAGTACCTGAAAAGGACTAAGGAAATGTTTCTCGTTTATGGAGGTGACGAAGAGCTCGTCGTAAAGGGTTACGTCGATGCTAGCTTCGACACAGATCTGGATGACTCAAAGTCACAAACCGGATACGTGTATATTTTGAATGGTGGGGCAGTAAGCTGGTGCAGTTGCAAGCAGAGCGTCGTGGCGGGATCTACATGTGAAGCGGAGTACATGGCAGCCTCGGAGGCAGCGCATGAAGCAATTTGGGTGAAGGAGTTCATCACCGACCTAGGAGTCATACCCAATGCGTCGGGGCCGATCAAGCTCTTCTGTGACAACACTGGAGCTATTGCTCTTGCCAAGGAGCCCAGGTTTCACAAGAAGACAAGGCACATCAAGCGTCGCTTCAACTCCATTCGTGAAAATGTTCAAGATGGAGACATAGAGATTTGTAAAGTACATACGGACCTGAATGTAGCGGATCCGTTGACTAAACCTCTCCCTAGAGCAAAACATGATCAACACCAGAATTCCATGGGTGTTCGATTCATCACAATGTAACTAGATTATTGACTCTAGTGCAAGTGGGAGACTGTTGGAAATATGCCCTAGAGGCAATAATAAAGGATTATTATTATATTTCCTTGTTCATGATAATTGTCTTTATTCATGCTATAATTGTGTTATCCGGAAATCGTAATACATGTGTGAATAACAGACACCAACATGTCCCTAGTAAGCCTCTAGTTGACTAGCTCGTTGATCAACAGATAGTCATGGTTTCCTGACTATGGACATTGGATGTCATTGATAACGAGATCACATCATTAGGAGAATGATGTGATGGACAAGACCCAATCCTAAACATAGCATAAAGATTGGTTAGTTCGTTTGCTAGAGTTTTTCCAATGTCAAGTATCTTTTCCTTAGACCATGAGATCGTGTAACTCTCGGATACCGTAGGAGTGCTTTGGGTATACCAAACGTCACAACGTAACTGGGTGACTATAAAGGTATACTACGGGTATCTCCGAAAGTGTCTGTTGGGTTGACATGGATCAAGACTGGGATTTGTCACTCCGCATGACGGAGAGGTATCACTGGGCCCACTCGGTAATGCATCATCATAATGAGCTTAGAGTGACCAAGTGTCTGGTCACGGGATCATGCATTACGGTACGAGTAAAGTGACTTGCCGGTAACGAGGTTGAACGAGGTATTGGGATACCGACGATCGGATCTCGGGCAAGTAACATACCGATCGACAAAGGGAATTGTATACGGGGTTGCTTGAATCCTCGACATCGTGGTTCATCCGATGAGATCATCATGGAGCATGCGGGAGCCAACATGGGTATCCAGATCCCGCTGTTGGTTATTGACCGGAGAGCGATCTTGGTCATGTCTACATGTCTCCCGAACCCGTAGGGTCTACACACTTAAGGTTCGGTGACGCTAGGGTTGTAGGGATATGTATATGCAGTAACCCGAATGTTGTTCGGAGTCCCGGATGAGATCCCGGACGTCACGAGGAGTTCCGGAATGGTCCGGAGGTAAAGATTTATATATGGGAAGTCCTGTTTCGGCCATCGGGACAAGTTTCGGGATCATCGGTATTGTACCGGGACCACCGGAAGGGTCCCGGGGGCCCACCGGGTGGGGCCACCTGTCCCGGGGGGCCACATGGGCTGTAGGGGGTGCGCCTTGGCCTACATGGGCCAAGGGCACCAGCCCCAAGAGGCCCATGCGCCTAGGGTTACAAGGGGAAAGTGTCCTAGGAGGGGAAGGCACCTCCTAGGTGCCTTGGGGGGGAGGGAAACCCCCCTTGGCCGCTGCGCCACCCTAGGAGATTGGATCTCCTAGGGCCGGCGCCCCCCCTTGGCCCTCCTATATATAGTGAGGGAAGGAGGGATTTTCTCCCACGCCTTTGGTTGCCTCCTTCTCCCTCTCCAACACCTCCTCCTCCTCCATAGCGCTTGGCGAAGCTCTGACGGAGTACTGCAGCTCCATCATCACCACGCCGTCGTGCTGCTGCTGGTGCCATCTCCCTCAACCTCTCCTTTCCCCTTGCTAGATCAAGAAGAAGGAGACGTGGCTGTTCCGTACGTGTGTTGAACGCGGAGGTGCCGTCCGTTCGGTGCTAGGATCTTCGGTGATTCGAATCACGTCGAGTACGACTCCCTCATCCACGTTCTTTGAATGCTTCCGCTCGCGATCTACAAGGTACGTAGATGCATCTAATCACTCTTTGCTAGATGAACTCCTAGATGGATCTTGGTGAAACCGTAGGAAATTTTTTTGTTTTCCGCAACGTTCCCCAACAATTATTGGTCTTGCTTCTATTGCCGTACCTCCTAGTGATCCTTTAGAACAATATTTGCTAGACCATGAAAATGATATGTTTATGAATGAAAGAAGGGAATTAGATGAAGTATTCTTTAAACAGGAACCTATTCTGAAAAACAGTTTACCTGTTGAAATCCTAGGGGATCCTCCTCCACCCAAGGGTGATCCCGTGTTTGAGCTTAAACTATTACCTGATACTCTTAAATATGCTTATCTTGATGAGAAAAGATATATCATGTTATTATTAGTGCTAATCTTTCAGAGAATGAGGAAGAGAGATTATTGAAAACTCTGAAGAAGCACCGCGCTGCTATTGGGTATACTCTTGATGATCTTAAGGGCATTAGTCCCACTCTATGTCAACATAAAATTAATTTGGAAGAAGATGTTAAACCAGTTCGTGATCATCAACGCCGGCTGAATCCTAAAATGAAAGAAGTGGTAAGAAAGGAGATACTAAAGCTCCCTGAGGCAGGTCTAATTTATCCCATTGCTGATAGTCAGTGGGTAAGCCCTGTCCATTGTGTCCCTAAGAAGGGAGGTATTACTGTTGTTCCTAATGATGAAGATGAATTGATTCCTCAAATAATTATTACAGGGTATAGGATGGCAATTGATTTCCGCAAATTAAATAAGGCTACTAAAAAGGATCATTACCCCTTACCTTTTATCGATCAAATGCTAGAAAGATTGTCCAAACATACAGATTTTTGCTTTCTAGATGGTTATTCTGGTTTCTCTCAAATACCTGTCTCAGCCGAAGATCAATCAAAGACTACTTTTACATGCCCGTTTGGTACTTTTGCTTATAGACGTATGCCTTTTGGTTTATGTAATGGACCTGCTACCTTTCAAAGATGCATGATGGCTATATTCTCCGACTTTTGTGAAAAGATTTGTGAGGTTTTCATGGACGACTTTTCCGTCTATGGATCTTCTTTTGATGATTGCTTAAGCAACCTTGATCGAGTTTTGCAGAGATGTGAAGAAACTAATCTTATCTTGAATTGGGAAAAGTGCCACTTTATGGTTAATGAAGGTATTGTCTTGGGGCATAAAGTTTCTGAAAGAGGTATTGAAGTTGATAAAGCCAAGGTTGATGCTATTGAAAAGATGCCATATCCCAAGGACATTAAAGGTATAAGAAGTTTCCTTGGTCATGCCGGTTTTTATAGGAGGTTCATTAAGGACTTCTCAAAGATCTCTCGGCCTCTGACTAATTTATTACAAAAGATATACCATTTTTTGATGATGATTGTGTAGAGGCATTTGAAATACTTAAGAAAGCATTGATCTCTGCACCTATTGTTCAGCCACCTGATTGGAATTTACCCTTTGAAATTGTGTCTGATGCTAGTGATTATGCTGTAGGTGCTGTTCTAGGACAAAGAGTTGATAAGAAACTAAATGTTATTCAATATGCTAGTAAAACTCTAGACAATGCTCAAACAAATTATGCTACTACTGAAAAAGAATTCTTAGCAGTTGTATTTGCTTGTGATAAGTTTAGACCTTATATTGTTGATTGTAAAGTAACTGTTCACACTGATCATGCTGCTATTAAATATCTTATGGAAAAGAATGATGCTAAACCTAGACTTATTAGATGGGTTCTCTTGCTACAAGAATTTGATTTGCATATTGTTGATAGAAAAGGAGCTGAGAACCCCATTGCAGACAACTTGTCTAGGTTAGAAAATGTGCTTGATGACGCACTACCTATTGATGATAGCTTTCCTGATGAGCAATTAAATGTCATAAATGCTTCTCATACTGCTCCATGGTATGCTGATTATGCTAATTACATTGTTACTAAGTTTATACCACCTAGTTTCACATACCAGCAAAAGAAAAAGTTCTTCTATGATTTGAGGCATTACTTTTGGGATGGCCCACATCTTTATAAAGAAGGAGCGGATGGTGTTATTAGATGTTGTGTACCTGAGCATGAACAGGAACAAATCCTACGCAAGTGTCACTTAGAAGCTTATGGAGGACACCATGCTAGAGATAGAACTGCACATAAGGTACTGGAATCTGGTTTTTATTGGCCTACTCTCTTCAAGGATGCCCGTAAGTTTGTCTTATCTTGTGATGAATGTCAAAGAATTGGTAATATTAGTAGACATCAAGAAATGCCTATGAATTATTCACTTGTTATTGAACCATTTGATGTTTGGGGCTTTGACTATATGAGACATTTTCCTTCCTTTAATGGATATACACATATTTTACTTGCTGTTGATTACGTTACTAAGTGGGTAGAAGCTATTCCAACTAGTAGTGCTGATCATAACACTTCTATTAAAATGCTTAAAGAAGTTATTTTTCCAAGATTTGGAGTCCCTAGATATTTAATGACTGATGGTGGTTCACATTTTATTCATGGTGCTTTCCGTAAAATGCTTGCTAAATATGATGTTAATCATAGAATTGCATCTCCTTATCACCCACAGTCTAGTGGTCAAGTAGAATTGAGTAATAGAGAACTCAAATTAATTTTGCAAAAGACTGTTAATAGGTCTAGAAAGAATTGGTCCAAGAAACTAGATGATGCATTATGGGCCTATAGAACTGCATATAAAAATCCTATGGGTATGTCTCCGTATAAAATGGTCTATGGAAAAGCATGTCACTTAACTCTCGAACTAGAACACAAGGCTTATTGGGCTATTAAAGAACTTAATTATGATTTCAAACTTGCCGGTGAGAAGAGATTATTTGATATTAGCTCACTTGATGAATGGAGAACCCAAGCCTACAAAAATGCCAAGTTGTTTAAAGAAAAAGTTAAAAGATGGCACGACAAAAGGATACAAAAGCGTGAGTTTAATGTAGGTGATTATGTATTGCTATACAACTCTCGTTTAAGATTTTTTGCAGGAAAGCTTCTCTCTAAATGGGAAGGTCCTTACGTTATCGAGGAGGTCTATCGTTCTGGTGCCATAAAAATCAACAACTTTGAAGGCACAAACCCGAAGGTGGTGAACGGTCAAAGAATCAAAAATTATATCTCAGGTAATCCCATAAATGTTGAAACCAATGTTATTGAAACCGTAACCCCGGAGGAATACATAAGGGACACTTTCTGGTATGTTTCAGACTCCGAAAAGGAATAGGTATGTGGTACGGTAAGTAAACCGACTCCAAAACAGTGTTTAAGTCAATATTTCTCCGTTTTGGAATATTTAGAAAAATAGAAAAATAAGCAGCAGTCTGGGAAGGACACAAGGGCTCCATGAGGGTGGAGGGCGTGCCCTACCCTACTGGGCGCGCCCCCTACCTCGTGGGCACCTCGTGTGCTCTCCGGACTCTGTTCTCGTACACGACATGTATTTTGGTCGGTAAAAATCCATCATATAATCTCCCGGGGGTTTTGACTCCCGTATCACGCAATTATCCTTTGTTTTGTGTTTCGAGCTGCTGCTGCTGCAGATTAGAACATGATGTCTTCCCAAGAGTCAGTCGGGGAGAGCCGGGTGTCTCACCTGGCACCGAGATCAATGACAAACAACAATGTTGACCTCTTTGGGCCAGCAACGGAGGAAGAGATGGAGGCCGAATTGAAGAGGATAGATGCCATGGAAGAGGATCAAGAAGTCACTTCCCGCTTCCGAGCTGGATTCACAATGGGAGAACTGCAGAGCTCGGCTATTCCAAACTCTGTTATCCCTTCCAATGTTAGATTTCTTTCTTATGAGAATATGGAAAAGAGTGTCACTAGTTCTCCCGCAGCTATGCAACACCCTTGGGTGCATGGAGCTTTAGTTGTTACAGGAAAACTCAGGAAGGAAATAATGGACCTCAAGCAGCAAGTCAATAAGCTAGAGGAGGAGAATCCTATCCTGAGGGGCATCATCGCCAGGAATATCACATCACCACCTCTAAAAGAGAGACATAACCACATGGGTATGGGCACTCCACTTGGCAACTGCCAAGCTTGGGGGAGTGCCCCGGTATCGTATCACCATCACTTTTATCTTTACCGTTTTTCTTAGTTCGATCCTTTTGGTAATATCTTGATCTAGTAGAATAAAAGTTCTTAGTATGATTTAGTCATGAGTTTTGCTTTATTATCCTTCTATGTAATCGAGTCTGTGAGCTATATAATAAAGATTAGCGTTGAGTCAAGGGCTTGATTATTTTGCCATGATCCTAAGGGAATAAAAGAAAAGAGAAAGAAATAAAAAGAAACAAAGAGATCATATGAGTCTTATGGAGGGTAATGAGCTCACATAGAAAGAGTATGATGAATAAAAGTTGTTGAGGGTCGACAAACACAGTTTTGGTCATCGTTGCAATTAATAGGAAGTAATAAAGAAAGAGAGGTCTTCACATATAAATATACTATCTTGGACATCTTTTATGATTGTGAGCACTCATTAAAATATGACATGCGAAAGAGTTGACATTGGACAAGGAAGACAACATAATAGGTTATGTTTTCTTACATCTGAGATGAATTATATTGTCTTGGATCTTCCAACATGATGAGCTTGCCTTTCCCCCTCATGCTAGCCAAATTCATTGCACCAAGTAGAGATACTACTTGTGCTTCCAAATACCCTTAAACCAGTCTTGCCATAAGAGTCCACCATATCTACCTATGGATTGAATAAGATCCTTCAAGTAAGTTGTCATCGGTGCAAAGCAATAAAAATTGCTCTTTAAATATGTATGATTGATTGGTGTGGAGGAAATAAGCTTTATACAATCGTGTGATATGGAAGTAATAAAAGCGACAGACTGCATAATAAAGGTCCATATCACAAGGGGCAATATAAAGTGAAATTCTTTCACATTAAGATTTTGTGCATCCAACCATAAAAGCGCATGACAACCTCTGCTTCCCTCTGCGAAGGGCCTATCTTTTACTTTTATCTCCTACATTGCATAAGAGTCATGGTGACTTTCACCCTTCCTTTTTACACTTTATCCTTTGGCAAGCACAGTATGTTGGAAAGATCCTGGTATATATGGCTAATTGGATGTGAGTTTTCATGAACTATTACTGTTGACATTACCCTTGAGGTAAAACGTTGGGGGGTAAAACTATAAGCCCCTATCTTTCTCTGTGTCCGATTAAAACTCCATACCCATAAGTATTGCGTGAGTGTCAGCAATTGTGAAAGATTATATGATAGTTGAGTATGTGGACTTGCTGAAAAGCTCTTATACATTGACTCTTTCCTATGTTATGATAAATTGCAATTGCTTCAATGACTGAGACTATAGTTTGTTAGTTTTCAATGAAGTTTATGATTCATACTTGATATTGTGATTGAATTATTACTCTAGCATAAGAGATTACATGACAAAGAATTATATGAGCTGCTATTCTAAGAATGATCATGATGCCCTCATGTCCGTATTTTATTTTTATCGACACCTCTATCTCTAAACATGTGGACATATTTTTCGATTTCGGCTTTTCGCTTGAGGACAAGCAAGGTCTAAGCTTGGAGGAGTTGATACATCCATTTTGCATCATGCTTTTATATCAATATTTATTGCATTATGGGCTGTTATTACACATTATGTCACAATACTTATGCCTATTCTCTCTTATTTAACAAGGTTTACATAAAGAGGGAGAATGCCGACAGCTGGGATTTTGGGCTGGAAAAGGAGCAAATATGAGAGACCTATTCTGCACAGCTCCAAAAGTCCTAAAACTTCACAGAAGATGTTTTCCAAATATATAAAAAATACTCAGCGGAAGAAACTCACCAGGGGGCCACACCCTGCCCACGAGGGTGGGGGCGCGCCCTACCCCCCTGGGCGCGCCCCTACCTCGTGGGCCCCCTGGTGGCCCTTTGGTGGC
Organism: Triticum urartu; assembly: GCF_056163025.1. Lineage (NCBI taxonomy): Eukaryota > Viridiplantae > Streptophyta > Magnoliopsida > Poales > Poaceae > Triticum > Triticum urartu. Next base: position 645,259,199 of record NC_141879.1, on the reverse strand, counting down.
CATCTTCTCCTATATGGAGTCTTTCGATGGGAAAAAATCATAAGCCATCTTCTCGGACGAAACTCCGCCGCCACGAGGCGGAACCTTGGCGGGACCAATCTAGGGCTCTGGCGGAGCTGTTCTGCCGGGGAAACTTCCCTCCTGGAGGGGGAAATCATCGCCATCGTCATCACCAACGCTCCTCCCATCAGGAGAGGGCAATCTCCATCAACATCTTCATCAGCACCATCTCATCTCAAAACCCTAGTTCATCTTGCATCCAATTCTTGTCTCTAAGTCCGGGATTGGTGCTAGTAGGTTGCTAGTAGTGTTAATTACCCCTTATAGTTGATGCTAGTTGGTTTAATTGGTGGAAGATCATATGTTCAGATCCTATATGCATATTAATACCCCTCTGATTATGAACATGTTTATGCTTTGTGAGTAGTTACTTTTGTTCCTGAGGACATGGGAGAGAAGTCTTGCTATTAGTAGTCATGTGAATTTGGTATTCGTTCGATATTTTGATAAGATGTATGTTGTCTCTCCTCTAGTGGTGTTATGTGAACGTCGACTACATGACACTTCACCATTAATTGGGCCTAGAGGAAGGCATTGGGAAGTAATAAGTAGATGATGGGTTGCTAGAGTGACAGAAGCTTAAACCCTAGTTCATGCGTTGCTTCGTAAGGAGATGATTTGGATCCATATGTTTCATGCTATGGTTAGGTTTACCTTAATACTTTTGTTGTAGTTGCGGATGCTTGCAATAGAGGTTAATCATAAGTGGGATGCTTGTCCAAGTAAGGGCAGCACCCAAGCACCGGTCCACCCACATACCAAATTATCAAAGTACCGAATGCGAATCATATGAACGTGATGCAAACTAGCTTGACGGTATTCCCATGTGTCTTCGAGAGCGCTTTACATCATATAAGAGTTTGTCCAGGCTTGTCCTTTGCTACAAAAGGATTGGACCACCTTGCTGCACTTTATTTACTTTTGTTACTTGTTGCTCGTTACAAATTATCCTATCACAAAACTATCTGTTACCACTTATTTCAGTACTTGCAGAGAATACCTTGCTGGAAACCGCTTATCATTTCCTTCTACTCCTCGTTGGGTTCGACACTCTTACTTATCGAAAGGACTATGATAGATCCCCTGTACTTATGGGTCATCACCGGCGCCCGCGCGACTCCGCCTGCCGACCGCCGGATCCATCCCATGCCACGACAAATCTTGGGGCGGCCTTACCAGCCCTCTCCACCCCCACCAGCAGCTCGACCCTCTCCCCCCCGCCGCATGGCCGCGTGCCTCGACGAGCCGGCGCCCGCGCAACTCCGCTCGCCACCCGCCGGATCCATCCCATGCCGCGGCAGATATTGGGGCGGCCCCACCGGTCCTCTCCACCCCCACCAGCAGCTTGGCCATCTCAACTCCCCCCGCCGCATGGTCGCGTGCGTCGACCGTGTGACTCCGCCCACCGACCACCTCCCTGTGCGGCTAGGGGATCTGACGAGCTGTGTGCGGCGTGACCAACGGGGGCAGACGCAACGAGCTCAATGAAACGAGCGCGGGTGCTCGGTCTGGTCCCGTTCCCCTCGCATCCGCGGTGGTGTTCGTGTCCTCGATATGCATCGCCAGCAGCTCCGGTACGTCGCCCCCCTTCTTGATCCCGCCCCTCTCCTCCTCTTCTTCTTCCTTTAAATCATGGTTTGATGTGGTTCCTCTTTCCTGATGAGCCAAGGCGCCGTGACCCGGCCTCACAGCCACGGGCAGGAGCGACGACTTCCCAACTCTACGGCATGCCGTGTTTTGCCAGTTCGTCACCAAGTCCCCAACGCTGCCATTGGCCGGACACACGGCGGTGCTCTCCTTACTCTGACTACGTCATACATGAGTAAGATGAGTCTTCCTCTCTAAAAGCTTCTGTATAATCTCTTGGACCAAGAAAACAAAACTTGATCTATCTTGCTTTTCACTTGTCACCATACAAATGGCCTCCAAACAATCAGTTTCAACTTGAAGAGGTAGATTGCTCCATTGCATAGATAGTGTGATTCCTTCCGACAGTGCACAAAGTTCAGTTTCTAATGCATCTGTGCATGTTAGTAGGTGACGGCATGCAGCGAGCACTATATATCATTTGTTTTATTACCCTGCTTGCTTGATTAATTTCCCATCATATTATTTAAATACATCATTTATAGAGACAAAATTGGGTCAAGAGGTGCAATGAGGGGCCCACGAGCCTGGCGGGCGCCTCCCGAGCTTGACGCTCCCTCGTGGCTCGTCAGGTCTTCTCCCGAACCTTCTAGGGTCCCTTCTGATCCAGAAAATATTAATCATTTTTTTCTTCGTTTGGACTCTGTTTGATATTGATTTCCTGAAAAGCAAAAAACAAGCAGAAAAAACAGCAACTGGCAGTGGGCACTAGGTTAATAGATTAGCCGCAAAAAATGATATATAATTACATAATAAACATCCAAGATTGATACTATAATAGCATGGAACAATAAAAAAATTAGATACGTTGGAGACGTATCACCGTCCCTCCTAGTGGAGGCCACAACAACGAACGAGGAGTACTAGCAATACCTAGAGCTCCTCCTCGAGCAGTCGCCCCGTGACCGTGGTCTGGCGCCTCTCTCGCTACTTCGCCACCGTGTTGAGGAGGAGTTGGCGTCGCCCCCTCGAAACCACGTGAAGTATGAGACCCCCCCTCTCCCGATGAAACCGCGGCATCCAAGCCGGACGCCGCGTGAAGGAGGAGCCCTCCTCCCCGCCATGCAGCATGTTCGGACGTTTCAACTGGCGGTGTTACTGCCACGTCGCAACTGGCGCGACAAGGTTGTGAAGGAGGATAAGCCCTCCCAGGTACCTCCTGGATTACCTTGGGCTGCACGGCAGCACGTCATTGCGCAACACCCAAATGACGCCCGAAAGGGTGGTGCAAGAGGAGCGGCACAACACGCATTGCCGAACCGCATCCACCACGTCGGACGTCACGCCAGAGTGGGTTCGTAATGACCCTGACCTCGCGGAGGCCTGGTCCCTCGACTGGTGCAGGACCACCACGGAGACGTCGGCACCACATCAGTGACCAGCTAGTCAATGACCCCGGCAGGGTCTCCATGCGTACGAGGTTATTGTCCAGTACCTCGCTTTTTTTAATCTCAGTTGAACGAACAAAATATCGCCCGGTTTATGTAAATATATATCAAACTTTTATCCGGTTGCATGAAACTCGTTTGGTTTACATGAAATTTCTTCATTTGGTTCAATTTTACCTTCGAAATGTGCGCGGACTTTTAGGTTTTGATCCTTTTAGCGAAAAGAACAAAGAGTACGGATTTAACCAATAAAATAAACACCTCAAAATTTCTTTTGTCCATATATGTGGTTACCTAGCGCTCCCAAACTATTTCCACTTAATCAAAGATAAAGGGAAGACCTTATTCTTGATAACATCTTTGGGCATACCTGCAAGCTTAAATAATCCAAAAACTTCATCCACATAGATTAGGTGCAAATCGGGATGTAATGTGCCATCTCCTGTAAAAGGATTAGCTAGCAGTTTCTCTATTATACTCGAAGAAATTTCAAAGTAAACATTTTCAGTAGGTTCAGTAGGTTGAGGAGCAACTCTTTGCTCTACTGGTCGGGGTGAAGATACCCCGGACAAGCCCCTCAAAGGACTATGTTCCATAGTAACAAGTGACAGTGAATTCAGCACACTATATAAAATTTTCCTTACCAAATTCCACCTACCAAAAGTGCTTCACTCCCCGGCAACGGCGCCAGAAAAGAGTCTTGATGACCCACAAGCATAGGGGATCTATCGTAGTCCTTTCGATAAGTAAGAGTGTCGAACCCAACGAGGAGCAGAAGGAAATGATAAGCAGTTTTCAGTAAGGTACTCTCTGCAAGCACTGAAATTATCGGTAACAAATAGTTTTGTGATAAGGTAATTTGTAACAGGTAACAAGTAATAAAAGTAAATAATGTGCAGCATGATGGCCCAATCTTTTTTTAGCAAAGGACATGCCTGGACAAACTCTTATATAAAGGAAAGCGCTCCCGAGGACACATGGGAATTATCGTCAAGCTAGTTTTCATCACGTTCATATGATTCGCGTTCGGTACTTTGATAATTTTATATGTGGGTGGACCGGTGCTTGGGTACTGTCCTTCCTTGGATAAGCATCCCACTTATGATTAACCCCTCTTGCAAGCATCCGCAACTACAAAAGAAGTATTCAAGTAAACCTAACCATTGCATGAAACATATGGATCCAAATCATCCCCTTACGAAGCAACTCATAAACTAGGGTTTGAGCTTCTGTCACTCTAGCAACCCATCATCTACTTATTACTCCACAATGCCTTCCTCTAGGCCCAAACAATGGTGAAGTGTCATGTAGTCGACGTTCACATGACACCACTAGAGGAGAGACAACATACATCTCATCAAAATATTGAACGAATACCAAATTCACATGACTACTTATAGCAAGACTTCTTCCATGTCCTCAGGAACAAACGTAACTACTCACAAATCATATTCATGTTCATAATTAGAGGGGTATTAATATGCATAAAGGATCTGAACATATGAACTTCCACCGAATAAACCAACTAGCATCAACTACAAGGAGTAATCAACACTACTAGCAACCCATAGGTACCAATCTGAGGTTTTGGGAAAAAGATTGGATACAAGAGATGAACTAGGGTTTGAGATGAGATGGTGCTGGTGAAGATGTTGATGTTGATGGAGATTGACCCCCTCCCGATGAGAGGATCGTTGTTGATGATTTCCCCTCCCGGAGGGAAGTTTCCCTGGCAGAACAACTCCGCCGGAGCCCTAGATTGGTTCCGCCTCGTGGCGGCGGAGTTTCGTCCCGTGAGCTTGCTTATGATTTTTCTCCAGGCGAAAGACCTCATATAGCAGAAGATGGGAACCAGAGGGTTGCCAGGGGGCCCACGAGGTAGGGGGCGCACCCAGGGGGTAGGGTGCACCCCCACCCTCGTGGATGGTGGGTGGCCCCCTCTGGTTCTTTCTTCTCCCAATATTTTATATATATTCTGAAACATGCTCCTGTGAAGTTTCAGGACTTTTGGAGTTGTGCAGAATAGGTCTCTAATATTTGTTCCTTTTCCAGCCCAGAATTCCAGCTGCCAGCATTCTTCCTCTTCATGTGAACCTTGCAAAATAAGAGAGAATAGGCATAAGTATTGTGACACAACGTGTAATAACAACCCATAATGCAATAAATATCAATATAAAAGCATGGTGCAAAATGGACGTATCAGGCATATGCGCTTGCTGCCAACGTCCGCGCTCCGCTTCGCGCCCACGCTGCGCCTCGCCAAGTTCATGAACTGCCATCCCCCCTTAATGACGTGCCCGCCCTTTTTCTACCATGACTGAAGCACCTCGAACTCGTCACCGTCCGCATCCCAAAGGATGACATGGAGCGTCTGCTCTGTGGCTGTACTGTGTTGGAGATATGCCCTAGAGGCAATCATGTATGATGATATTTCCTATGTGTTTATGAATAAAGATAGTCCTTGGACATTATCAATGATGTGTATCAGCAAGTACGTGACTTATTTGTGGGACTATGCATTGTATGATGACTGTCCAAAAAGGTCCCTAGTCGAAAGGGCTGTCTGGACACACAGCCAATTAGACTAGCATATGACATGGTCGATGGCTTGGTCTCACTAGCCATGGAGTATTGGATGCTAACTGGATAATATGGACTTGGAAGGATCTGGTCGGATTCGACGTAGTCGGATCCGAGTCAAGATAAGGTCCGAGTCGGACAGACCCAACTATGAGACGCAGCGATATATCATATGTGAGTCTCGAGTACAACATATGTTCTATGTCCTAAGACCTGAGCTGACGCATGTACTCAGGATGGTGACAGACTTGCTTTGGGCCGACCAAACGCTACTCCATAACTGGGTAATTATAAAGGTAGGTTTCGAGTTTGTCCAGAACCATGCTGTGAGACGTGGTCGAGCAAGATGGGATTTTCCCCTCCGATCAGGAGAGATATACTCTGGGCCCCTAGTGTGATCCGACCAGGATAAGCATGGTCATGCGACAAGGATTATGAGATAATCCGGTTTGTGGTCAGCATCACTGGAACGAGAAAGAGGTCGGGCTAGCACAAGGATGACATACTCGCCTTGAGCCCGACAACATATATCGTGTGGCAAAAGGAATGGAAGTATGATGTATAGGTTCGCCTAACCAGCTTCATAGTCTGTTTGGTGTTCGGCATGCCTTGCTAGAGGCCGCTACCAACTGTGCAATTCGGAGGTGATTCGAACTGTGACCAAGCCGGCTTGAACCTAAGGGGTCGCGCGCTTAAGGGAAGGAACCTACGAGGTCGGATCCGAGGACACTGGTTGGATGTGATCCAAGCTGTATTCGGATTGTGGCCGAGTAGACTTATGGGCTTTAGGGTCCGTGCAAGGCCCAAGTGTTTGAGCCTGCGACGGACGCCTATATAAAGTGGAGGTGCCGCACACTCACGCGGTTGATCGCTTCGGCGCTGTCACTAGGGTTTGCATGTCTTGCGAATAGACACCTCCACTCGCTGCCGGTTGTGTGATCGGACCTAGCAGTCCGCCGCAAGACGTTCCTCCTGCACGCGCGGATACCGTTAGAGGTGGTGCACTTGCGCCGCTCCGGCGAATCTGTACGTGGGAACCGACTACCGGCTGTACGAGGGAGATCGGATGAGGAGGAGACGATCCACGCGGACGCGCTGCCCCAACTCTTCTTCCGCTGCACGGCACTGCGCGTCTAGGGGTAAAGAACTGTGATCCATCTCCCGTAGCATGTTCTTGGTTGTTCTGTGCATAGGAAAATTTTAATTTGCAGTTGACGCACCCTACCGTAGAACCCAACATATTGCACTCGAGTTCCTTCATCTTCAGGCGATGAATTGGTCGAGTACCTTGCACATCACCTCCAGGACTCTCCGGACTATTTATGTGTGTTGCTGGTGCTGCAACGAGAGATCATAAAAGATGGATCACAATATGGTCATCCAGGACACACCTTCACTTGAGAGATTACCTGTAGTTGATCAACAAGGTCCAACAAGAATCAATGTCATTTCTGCGCCGAAATTGAAAGTGGTGGGCTACTCATCTGTCAAATACTACAACTTTCAGGTACAACAGTCGCCTTATATACCTCTCCTTCTTGATATCAACGTTATTTCTAGTTTTGAAGATGTATGTTCGCCTATCATCCAGTGAAGCTTCACCCAGACTCTGGGCACAGTGAAGGTCTTGGCACTAGAATCTGTCAGCCCCAACCTGGACCAAGTTGTCAGTTGCCTGAGATGCTTTCCATGCCTGAAGAAGTTGTATATCAAGGTGATGTTCCTTTCCTGTTAAATGTTAACCATAAGGGAGTTCAATTTTTTGCACCTTTTCCCAAGTTTACAATGACAATGTACTACGATTTCTGAAGGAATTTTGGAGGATTTTAGGACATACACCCCACCCCATATTGGTTGCTTCATTCATATGGTTACAATCGTTCATAAGCATTTCTCCTTTGGATTCATATGTACTAGTTTTCTTAGGGAATTTTTTATCCAATCTAATGTCTTGTGAAGAAGGCTACATGTTTCTAGATTGTAATCAAATGCCCATGTTAATCATGCCAGATCGAAGATGGCACGATGGTGCATTTTACAGATCCTGCAAACCAAATGGGCGTGTAGCAGTGTTCAAAGCTGCATATAGGCACTAACACGTTCTCTTCTTTTGCAGTGCATATTAGGCCCGGAGGTGGATGCTGTTTATAACGACAATCACATCAAATGCTTGGATCTGCATCTCTCAAATATTACTTTGAACTCCTACCGAGGGACCCCACCGGAGATTACACTCGCCAGGTTCTTTCTTTCCAGAGCAAAGGTGCTGAGGGTACTGAGGTTGAACACACATTTAATTAGGAAAGATCAATGGTATGATTATCAGAGCTGACTGGTACTGTAGAATGGAAGTGCCTCCAAAAATGCCAAACATCATATTGGAAGAGCGTATGGCAAAGCAATTGGAAGTTATTGTGTCAAACCCATACATGACTTGTCAGCGGCTGATCCCTTTTCAGAAATGACGCAGCTTGCAATGTTTGAATTTGGGCATTGTAATATTTGAATTTGATCCTTGCAATATTTATGGTATTTGTTATATTGAACCGTTTCTGTTCTCTTGTCTCAACGCAAACAGTTCATCCGAGTGAACCGCATGTCGTACATCGCACACACCTTGATCTGGCTGACCGTTTCTTTTGTGTTGCCTAATCACAAACAGTTCATCCGAGTGAACTGTATGATGTACATCGCACACACCTTGATCTGGCTGACCGTTTCTTTTGTGTTGCCTAATCACAAACAGTTCATCTGAGTGAACCGTATGTTGTACATCGCACAGACCTTCATCTGGCTGTCCGTCTCTTTTGTTCCTTCTCATCGAAAACGGTTAATTGAACTGAACCGTATGCCCTGAATCGCACACACAACTAAAATCTGAACCATGTTTGATGCATCTGTCATCGCAAACGTTTTGCGCCTTTTTTGACGGGTTTTTTACATCACCGTTTGCGACTATTGCATCGCACACAGTTTCGTCGAAGGGTCTCTGATCGTAGTGTCGCGTTAGCAGAATCCTGCAGTAGTGACGCCACTGCGTGCCGTCGCTAACCTGTCAAGGCCACCGCATCTGTTGCCCGCGAGTAGTGCCGTGCTGGGAAGTGGTCTTGGACGGCGGTTGGATTGGTCGATACGGCGACGAGTGATTGACGTATTGATGCTATCGGGACAAACAACAAGAGGGTGATCATATGTGGCTGATAGTACCGAGTAGCGAACAATAGCGGGCACCTCTACACGGGCCGACACTTGGCGCGGCTTATTAACATATACAGTTTTTGTTCATGTATCTCGAAAATCTTTTTATCTAGCTCATTACTAAAATATAATTAATTTTATATAACCACAGTTTTATGATAAAAATGTCTATGCTTAGTCAGAAAAACATATCTCTGAAGAAAAAGCATGTATATTAAATAAAATCATGTACTTCAGGGCAAAAAACATTCATGTATTTTTTTGAGTTTATTATGATAAAAAAATGTGCATGTGGTGCAAAAAACAAAATGTTCTGGCATTACAATATTAGTGCATTTCTGTAAAATGTTGTTGTATTTTGGAAGAAACAAACTCATGAAAAGAAAAGTTTCTATATCTTAAATCAGATATTCAAGTTTTGTAAAAAAAATGTTCAAGATTTTCAAAATTCATTAATGCATCTCATAAAAATATGATAATGTACTTACCCCAAAAATATTATTGGCAAAAGAAATAAAATTAAAGTGAAAAAAGGAAAATACATAAGAGTGACAAAAACAAGATCAGCCTCGACTACAAAAAAATGAGAAAACCAAGAGCGAAAGGAAAGAAGATGAAGATTGAAGCAAGAAGCAAAGGGATCTGCTCCCAAGGTTGTGAAGTCTAGATCCATCCATCAAGATGCGGTTCCACCATCTTTTTTGTGAGATTGTTCCCATCTCTAACTCTTGAGCCCCAAATCTTGTTGTGTTCATCCCAGATGTAGAAATCTTGATGTATTAGATCTTTTAGTGCTACCAAGAGAAGAGCTTGTTGTATCACACATTTTACAATAGTGAAAAAAGATTTTGGTGCCTTCGACACTACTTTTTTCCTTAAAGTGGGGGGGGGGGGGGGGGGGGGGATCCGGAATAATTGATGAAAACAATATTGAGCAATCAAAGATAGCTCTAGTCTATGGCCACAAAAAAATTATTAATGTTATATCCTCTCCTCTTACTGAGAGTTAGGCGTACTTTTTATCTTATAATTATATTGCCATCAATAGAGAAGTGGAATAGGAAAGCAAAACATGACCATGATCTAAAATGTAAACTATAACTCAAGTGACTGAGAGAGAAAGTATAGCTAAAAAGTACAACTCAATGAAAACAATCCAGACACGATCAGACAAAATAATCACATGCATGTCCACGTAAAAGTTCATTTAGAGGACATCACATAAGAAGAATTGATGGATTGATAGAGTGTGGGAGTATCTATTAAAAATGAAAAAAATGAAACAATTTTCTTTTGTATTTTAAGTGACATAATTTGGATCAACGAATGTTGGCCCGATTAGAGAAACGTAAGTTACGATGCATATTTTACGGACATGATTAGATAAGGATAATGTGTGTGTTTGTGTGTGTCTATCTTTGGTGCCTAATTTCTCAAGGTCAGTGAACCAGGTTGAGAAGAAATGGCATGGTTAAATAGAATATGTAGGTAGACCTCAAATTAACCAACATGCAACAAATCTAGCCGCGCAAACGCACGGGTCACCCCGCTAGTTACTCATAGTATGAGTAACTAGCTATGTTACTCAATTAGTATCTCTCCTTATTAATTAGCTATCACATCATGTTTTTTGCTTAAGTGTCATCTATGTTACTCTCACTATGGATAGTCTCAGTGCCAGCTCACCCTGGCAATGGGGAATACCCAGCCGGGTATTGCTCTCCCATCCCCGTGCCCGTGAGACAATCTCAGCCCCATCCCCATCCCCATCCCCGCCCACGGGGAAAGAAATTTTCCCATCCCCGTCCCCATGGGCATATCATCCCCATCCCCATGCCCACTCACACCCACAATTTGAACATAAAAACAGGAGTATTTCAACATAAAAATAACAAGATTTCATCCCAAAAAACAACAACATTTCAACAAAAAACGACAACATTTCATTGCAATAAACAGCAGCATTTCAGCTCAATAAACAATAGCATTTCAGCTCAATAAACAGCAGCATTTCAACATAAAAACAATATTATTTCAGCTCAATAATCAGTAGTGCTTTAGCATAATAAATATCCAGGTTTCATAGTAAACAACAGCAATTCAGCACATAATCAGCAACCAAATCTCAGTTTTCACACACCAACACATAGTAGTTCACAATCTTACGATGAGGGAATTACAACTAATAGGTTCACACACATAAATTTAAGCAAATAAGTCTTTGGGACCAAAAGAACAGTAGAAAGTCATCAATGGTTCAACATGGCAGCCTCCAAATCTCCATTCTTCATGAAGCATCAAGCGCAACTTTCCAGATCAGGTGAGGGTAGAACCTACATGAGAACATACAATGAGATCACACACATAATTTAAAACTTGGAAATCATGAATATTAGTTAGTAGCATTGAGGAAGTGCTTCACCTCTTGATTGTCTTGGAGTCAAGTCCAGAAACTTGGTGAGTTTGCATTGTTGCCATCTACGAGAAAACAAGTTAGTACATATGAACATGTAAACAAACATGGCAGCAAGAAACATGAATATAAACAGCAGCACACACACCTTTATATTTGTTCCGTATCCAATCTTGTGAGCACATTAGAGTCTCTAACATTTCTGGAGTAAGACTACAACGATGGTCACATAGAACTCTACCGCTTGTACTGAATGCAGATTCTGAAGCAACGGTGCTGACTGGAATAGCAAAGATGTCACGGGCTAGCATCCGCAAAGTATGATAGCGTGTTCCAGCCACTTTCCACCAATCTAGCACATTAAATTTATCTTGTAAACTGGAACTAGCTCATCTTCTAAGTAGCGGTCTAACTTAGATTTCATCCTAGAAGCTGTTGGCCTTTTCTGAGCAACACGCTCATTGAAGAGTGACATAAGAGCTGGGGCTTGCATAGAAGAAAAAGAGGAAGAAGGGGCTGATTCATCATCATCCTTCTCAAGACTGTATTCCTCTAACAATTTGCATAACTTGGCAACTAATTCTGCCACATACCCCTCACATTCTGCAGATGAAACGTTGACACCATGTAACATTGCAAAGCAAACAAGCAACATCTCATTTTTGTACCGAGGATCAAGAATTGTAGCCATGCCCATTAGATCTTGATCAAATGTGTAATTCTCCACATTTACTTTTCCTTGGCTTGCAGAACCAAACCTCAAAGAAGATTGACTAAGGGTTTTACCCTTGGTCTTGATCTTTTTCAGAACACAAATACCTAAGTGGTAGTGAAGATGTTTGGTCCCATTCTTTGGTTCTCCTCCAAGCTCCTTATTGCAATAAACACACTTTGCCTTCCATTTTCCAGCAACCTTCACTCTCTTGAACTCAGCCCACACAGTTGAGGTAAGTTTTCTTTTGGAAGCAACTTCTACATTCTCCTCCTCCTCTTCAGCCCCATCTTCTCCAGTCTCATCCCCTCCAGCCCCATCTTCCTCTTCATCAGAAACAAAAATAGGATCTGCAAACTCATGATAATGAATGGACTCATCGAAGTCATCCTCTTCCTCTTCCATGTGCTCAATTTGAGGTACACTTCCTGTCCCAAAATATGCAACTACAGCTTGGTCACCACTTTCTGTTGGTGGTGTCGACATGCTGCCACTGGACATGCTGCAATTGCCATGATCATGCATTAGGAAACAAACAAGTGATGAACTAACAACAATATATACTAGACAAAAATATATACTAACAAAAATTGATGAACTAACAACAATATATAGTAGACATCAATATATACTAAGAAAAAAGTGATGAAGTATATACTAACAACAATATATACTAACAAAATAGTGATGAACTATATACTAACAGCAAGTATACTAGACAACAATAGACACTACATCTGCATATATTCCTAGACAAAACCCTAGGTGATGAACTAGTGCAAGTGATTCTCACCCAATCTTCGTGCTCCTGTCGGTGATGGACGAGATTGGACTCGGTGGAGACTTGCCGGTGATGAATGAGGATGGACTTGGTGGAGTCTTGCCGCTGCTGGTGACAGACGGGAATGGGATAGTGCTTGATGGAGGCTTCGGTTTGGGGGGGGGGGGGGGGGGGGGGGGGGGGGGGGGGGGGGGGGGCGTCCTCCTCCTCTCACACTCCCACGACCAGCTCGTCTGCCCCCCGCACTGCTCCAGCCATGGGAGGAGACGGACGGACAGGAGCTCGTGTGGGCGCCGTTTTGCGCCACTGGGGGTGGAACAGGGAGAAGATGGAGGGGCCGCCGGTCGCAGCAGCGATGCAGGTCACTGGATGGAGGCTAAGGTAGTGCAGGGCGGCGTCGGGCTGGATCTGGATCGGGAGTTCTGGGCATGGCTGCGTGGGTGAGGGAGGGGGAACAGGGGCGTGGCGGCTAGGTTAGCGTGGGTGTGTGTGGAGTGGCGCTGAGAGGGGGTGTGGTTAGGTTAGGAATTGGTGGGCTTTTTGGCCCATATTCGGGCACTTGGGCGGGAGGTCGAAGTTTCGGGATATTAGTGGCGGGAATATTACGGGTAAGCCGGGTATCGGGTATGGGTAATGCCATGCCATCCCCATCCCCGTTTACCCATTGGGTAAGGTAGTTCACCCAATAGCTTCCCCATGGGTATCACAATTGGCATATACCCATGCCCTAATAGATTAATTACCCGTGGGGACACGGGTAATGGTTAACCACTGCCGACGTGAGTGCCAGCACGCCACAGCGTGCCGTCGCTAAGGCCACCGCGTCTGTTGCCCACAAGCAGTGGCGTGCTGGGAAGTGGTCTTGGACGGCGGTTGGATTGGTCGAGACCGCGACGACTGATTGATGTATTGATGTTGTCGGGACAAGCAACAAGAAGGTGATCCTATGTGGCCGATAGTACCGAGTAGCGAACAATAGCGGGCACCTTTACATGGGCCGGCACCTGGCGCGGCTTATTAATACATACAGTTTTTGTTCATGTATCTCGAAAATCTATTTATATAACCACAATTTTATGATAAAAATGTCTATGCTTAGTTAAAGAAACATATCTCAGAAGAAAAAGCATGTATATTAAATAAAATCATGTACTTCAGGGAAAAAATTCATGTATTTTTTAGATGTTATTATGATCAAAAAGACAAAAACTAAATGTGCATGTGGTGCAAAAAACAAAATGTTCTGGTATTACAATATCAGTGCATTTCTGTAAAATGTTCTTGTATTTTGGAAGAAACAAACTCATGAAAAGGAAAGTTTCTATATCTTAAATCATATATGCAAGTTTTGTAAATAAAATGTTCAAGATTTCCAAAATTCATTAATGCATCTTATAAGAATATATTAATGTACTTACCCCAAAAATATTATTGGAAAAAGATATACAATTAAAGTGAAAAAAGGAAAATACATAAGAGTGACAAAAATCAGATTAGCCTCCACTGAAGAAAAAGAGAGAACCAAGAGCGAAAGGGAAGAAGATGAAGATTGAAACAAGAAGCAAAGGGAGCTCCTCCCAAGGTTGTGAAGTCCAGATCCATCATCTTGTCTCTTTCAAGCTGCGGTTCCACCATCTTTTATGAGATTGTTCCCATCTCTAACTCTTGAGCCCAAAATCTTATTGTGTTCATTCCAAATGTAGAAATCTTGTCTCTGTGTTGATGTTTGCGGCTGCCCAGAAAATTAAACTCGCCACCAAACATTGTCTGAGGACTATCTCAGGTCCCGTGAAACTTATTTTCCTCCATATATATTGTTACATATCTTTTCCTCCGTACTAAGCAACGATTCTTGAACATGATGTGATGCTGAGATTACTTTGTTTGCGCTCTAATTTTATATCACAAGTGTGTGATAATTCCCACCAACTTGATGGTTGCATTTACAATTTTACATCATAAACCACATAAGAAACCGAGAGACAGCATACAAGCATGTTAATATTTTTTTTCAAAAAGGGGGGACTCCCCGGCCTCTGCATCAGAACGATGCATACGACCACATTTATTAAAAAGTAGGTTCAACAAGGTCTTAAAGTCTGTCAACAAAATCAAAAACGACAAGCTCACACAGAGCCACAACGCCAATAACAAAAGGCCCAAGAAGCGACAACCAGCTGGAAAAAGATAAGATAGGTAAACTAATCGCCTATCCTATTACATGACCTCCATCCAAACCGGTTGAAGATATCTCGCACTACCATCTCCCACCGAACAGATCCAGTAACCAAACACTCCCTGGACTCCGTCGGAGTGAGTAATGACCACATACGGATCAGCGCAGTAGCCCGGAATAAAACCTGCAAAAAATGAATAGTTATTGTTCTGTTAAAAGCCAAATCATTTCTGCAGTTCTAAATTGCCCATAACAACGCGCATACCCCTACACGAATATGTCTAGATGTTTCGGACTCTATCCCAACAAGCCACGTTCCAAATAACGCATTGACCGAATTTGGAGGAGTAATGTTAAAGGCAATTTGCACAGAGCGCCACAAAACTCTTGCCAACGGGCAGTCAAAAAAGAGGTGCTTGATAGTCTCATCCCGATCACAAAAACTACACCTAGTAGATCCTGTCCAGTTGCGCTTAACCAAATTATCCTTTGTTAAAATTACTTGTTTATGCACAAACCACATAAACACTTTAATCTTCAAAGGAACTTTGACTTTCCAAACATGTTTGGAACTAGGAATAACACTAGAGTTAATGATATCGATATACATCGATTTGACTGTGAACTCTCCAGACCTAGTAAGTTTCCAGCTCAACTGATCGGGCTGATGAGTTAACTGAACCTCCATCAGTCTACCCACCAAATGAAGCCATGCTTCCCATCGTTCGCCCACTAGCACCCTCCTAAACTGAATATTAAGAGGAATGGATTGCATTATCGTTGCAACAAGAGAATCTCGACGCTGAACAATACGATATAGGGACGGGTACTGGATCGCCAAAGGCGTTTCACCAAGCCACGTATCCTCCCAGAAGCGAGTGGTATTACCATTACCGACAATAAACTTTGTTCTATTAAAGAAGGCGGTTTTGACTCTCATAAGCCCCTTCCAGAACGGCGAATCAGTTGGTCTCACTGTCACCTGGGACAAAGTCTTGGACTGCAAATATTTACTACGAAGAATCTGCGCCCATGTTGCCTCAGTCTCAACTGACAACTTATACAGCCACTTACTGATAAGACATCTGTTCTTGACTTCAAGATTCTCAATACCAAGACCCCCCTGGTCCTTTGGTCTACAGATGATATCCCATTTGGCGAGTCAGTATTTTCTCTTAAGTTCAACACTCTGCCAAAAGAATCGGGATCGATAAAAGTCCAGCCTCTTCCTAACCCCCACCGGGACTTCAAAGAAGGATAAAAGAAACATAGGCATACTCGTGAGCACCGAATTAATCAGAATCAATCGGCCTCCATAAGGCATGAGTTTTCCTTTCCGGAAACTCAGTTTCTTCTCAAACCGATCCTTGATGCACTTCCACTCCCTATTTGTTAGCTTACGATGATGAATGGGAATACCTATGTACGTAAAAGGTAAATCCCCAAATTCACATCCAAACAATTGTCTATAAGCCTCTTGTTCGTCCTTGGCTCTACCAAAGCAGAACAACTCGCTTTTATGAAAGTTAATCTTCAATCCACTCAATTGTTCAAATAAGCATAACACCAATTTCATGTTTCTCGCTTTTGCGAAGTCGTGCTCCATAAAGATGATTGTATCATCAGCGTACTAAAGGATGGACACACCACCATCCACTAGATGAGGCACCAAGCCACCCACCTGACCGGCCTCCTTTGCCCTCCCTATCAGAGTCGCCAACATATCTACCATAATATTGAACAAGATAGGAGACATAGGATCACCTTGTCTCAGGCCTTTGTGTGTCTGGAAATAATGACCTATATCGTCATTCACTTTAATTCCAACACTCCCTTTTTGCGTGAACGATTCTACCTGGCGTCGCCAAGCCTCAACAAAACCCTTCATGTGTAAGGCCTGTTGAAGGAACGGCCATTTGACTTTATCGTACGCCTTCTCGAAATCCACCTTGAAAATAACTCCGTCAAGTTTTTTCGTGTGAATCTCATGGAGCGTTTCATGAAGGACCACAACCCCTTCAAGGATGTTCCTGTCCGGCATGAAAGCAGTTTGAGTAGGCTGCACGACAGCATGCGTAATCTGTGTGAGCCTAATCGTCCCGACCTTGGTAAATTTTTTGAAACTGACATTAAGAAGACAGATGGGCCTGAATTGCTCAATTCTCACCGCCTCTGTCTTCTTAGGAAGCAGGGTTATCGTTCCAAAATTAAGCTGAAAATGCTGAAGATGTCCTGAGAACAAATCATGGAACATCGGCAATAGGTCCCCTTTAATAATATGCCAACACTTCTTATAAAACTCTGCCGAGAAGCCATCCGGGTCGGGAGCCTTATTATTTTTCATCTATGAAATGGCCTCGAACACCTCCTTTTCCGAAAAAGGAGCGGCTAAAATATCGTTCTCAGCAGCAGTAAGTTGAGGAACATCTTCAACCCTAGACTCATCCAGAGACACACAGTTATCCTCTGGGGGTCCAAACAATTGTTTGTAATACTCAGTAATATATAACTTTAGGTTCTCCTA
The DNA here is from genome assembly GCF_056163025.1 of Triticum urartu. Lineage (NCBI taxonomy): Eukaryota > Viridiplantae > Streptophyta > Magnoliopsida > Poales > Poaceae > Triticum > Triticum urartu. The sequence goes on along the minus strand of NC_141879.1, from coordinate 645,241,720 downwards.
GCAAATAATCGTACCCTCATCTTGCTCAAGCTGAAAGATTCTCTTCTTCCTGTGTTTGCCATTAGCAATCATGTGGAAGAATTGAGTGTTCGCGTCCCCCTGAACAACTCTTCGATCCTTGGCCCGCAGTGCCCACTTTAATTCTTCTTCAGGAAGAAGTTCTTTCAGCCTCATTTCTGCGTCAAGCTTGGCATGAAGCTCTGCGGCTGGCAGGATCGTGGTTTCTGTTTTTACATCTAAGGCCTGAATAAGGGTAAGGAGCCGTTCCTTTTCAACCTTATAAATCCCACTAAGATGTTTAGCCCACCCACGTAGGAAGCTTCTCAGGTGCATAATCTTATTTTGCCAGCGCTGAAGCGCAGTCCTACCTCCTGCATCCTTAGCCCACTCTCTGGCTACGAGATCAAGGAAGCCTTCTCTTTCAAACCAAGCCAGCTCAAACGAGAATAAATTCTTGTTGCCCGGGTGGGAGGCCTCTCTAGAGTCAAGAAATAAAGGCGTGTGGTCAGAAATACCACGAGAGAGAGCCTGGAATGTTACAAAGGGAAACTTGCCAATACCCGATCCATTTTTCAAACATTGGATTTGGCATTGCGTTAGCCCATGTGAACTTCCTACCTGAAAGCTCAATCTCTATCAGATCCAAGATTTCAATGATAGTGTTAAACATGAACGCCCATCTCCCGTCAAAGTTATCATTATTCTTCTCATCACGCCTCCTAATGATGTTAAAGTCCCCTCCTACCAGGATTGGGAGCTGCTCAGATCCACACACCCTAACTAGATCAGCCAAGAAATCCGGTTTGAATTCTGGCTGTGCGGCACCATACACCGCCACCAGAGCCCAGTCAAATCCATCATCCTTGGACCGCACCCTGAACTTAACAGCAAAATCTCCCATGACCACACTTCGAACTTCGAGAGACTCGCATCTAACACCGAGTAGGATCCCACCTGATCTTCCTCGCGGTGGCAGACAATGCCAGTCGAACTCAATACCACCCGACAAAGTATTGAGAAATTGTGGTGAGAAATTTTCTCTACCAGTTTCGGACAAAGCAATACAATCCAATTTATGCTCGATAGACACATCTGCAAGAAACCTTCTTTTAGCCAAGTCCTTGAGACCTCTGCTATTCCAAAAGATTCCTTTCATATCTCGTCATGGAATTTTTTGGCCATGCGTATCCTAGCACTCCTACGAACTGCGGAGGACGGGTAAATCTTCCGCTTCCATTTGCGCTTAGTGCTGATCTTACTCTCCAGCTGGTCCTCACAACCAGGCTCAGGAGGTCTTACTACCGCAATCTCAACACTCTCATCCTCCTCCTCAGGCTCAGAGAGGGGATTAGCGAGATCAACACAAAAATTATCAAGCACCCGAACCCCCAAGGAATCAATATCGAAATCATTCATGGGTTTGACGGTGGCTAAGTTACGGATCATATCTAAGGCCCTCTCGGCCTCTAAATCCAGTAAATCATTTACGGAATTAGAAATTTCACCTTCATTACTACCTAGTGAAATCCCTAATTGGTCTACATTATCAACAATCTCATCGTTGAAAAAATGCAAGATACAATTAGATGTATTAACCGACATACTAGTAGTGACCTGAACGTCACGAAGCTTGGCCTCCCTCATGGCGCACCACTGCTGCATATTGTCCACCTCCGGATGGTCCTGAAGGCGGCAGCTCAACCGTCGCCCCTCAGAAACCGGATCCGGAATCCCGCCAAACGCTATCACCTCCTCCCGAGTGAAGTTGCCCAGGGAATGACCTCCTGCCATACCCCGGACACTCAACCGGTCTCCACGGCAGGGAGTCGGCACCGAGTCGGTTGATGGGGTAGCATTGGCCGCCTGCCCATGCTCCACATCCACCTCAGCCCGCCGGCCCAGGGTGCTCGCCGGCGCCATCTGAAGGGCGGCCCCCCTAAGCACCGAGGGAGAAGAAGGCCCCGAGTCCACTTGCCCCGAGCCCTCTCTAAGGATCGGACCTGCCGCCTGCAGTCCCGGCCTGGCGAGAGGTGAAGAAGGTGGCGAGGCCACCTGCCCCGGACCCCCTCCCGAAGATACAGCCTCCAGCACGGAGATCTCGTCCGGGGCGCAAGGAGAAGAAGGCTCCGAGGTCACCTACCTCGAACCCCCTGAGCGATCACCCTCCACTGCTGGCCCCACAATCAGAGGGGGAACAACAACCGTAGAAGGAACCTCCTCCTCCTTTCCCCTGACCGAGGTCGGCGAAGTCCCAAGGACAAAACCCGACGCATCCTCAAAGTCCAACGCGGGTAACGTGAGCTCAAAAGCCTCAAATGACTCCACCCGCTCACTCCACAGTCTCGGAGGTGCAGAAGCAGGCTCGATAGACCCAAATCTCAGAGTGGTCAAAGGCACCGTCGAGTAGGGGTGGGCATAAAAACCGAGAACCGAAGACCGGAGCCGAAAAAACCGAGACCGAAGCCGAAAAACCCGATGACCGAAACTACTGTTGTTTATTCGGTTGGCAAAAATCAAAAACCGAAATTGCATCGGTGAGTTCGGTCGCTGGACCAGGTTGACCGAATACCCCGAATTGACCGAATATTGTATAAAGCCCATCACAACAAAGCCCAATATCCCATCCATCCGAACCTTTTCAGTCGATTTCTGAACCCAAATACACAGAGCCCCACGGCTTATCCCCAAACGAGCTCCATGTTTCACGCACGCATACCACGCAGATCCGCCGCTTCCATTTACCCGCCTCGCATAGGAAAGTAGCGGCGGCGGCTGGCGGCGCGCACGGCCCATGGCTCCCACTCGGCTGCGGCGTCAACGCCCATCTTCCCACGCGGCGGCGGCCAAGGACGCACATGGATCCCACTTGGCGGCGGCGGCAGTGCTCCCACACGATGGTGGCGGCAGCACCCATGGCTCCCTCGCGGTGGCGGCCGATGATGTACATGGCTCCAACGCGGCAGCGAGCCAGCCACCATCACTCCCTCACAACCGGCGCCAGCAGTTATAGCTGAGGAATCCCACTACAAATCCACACTGTTTGTTCGTTGTTCCTTTTGACTCCTGATTTCTTCTTTTTTTGAGCGAATTGGATCCCGATTTCTTGCTTTCCTAACCAATATCTCAGTTCTCTTCGGTTGTAACCGAGGCCCGACCCGAATTATCGGTGCACCGAAGTCTCGGTCATTGATTATTCATAGGACCGAATGATTAGTAAATTTGGGAAACCGATTTTCAAGAAAGACCGAAGCACCGAACCGAACGGTTCGGTCTAACCGAATGCCCAGTCCTACCGTCGAGGGTGGAGCGGTCCCGTCTCTGGTCGTCTAAGCATCAGACCCCAGTCCCTCGGACATCTCTCGACCAGAATCAGCGACCGGATTCTCCTTAACTCCCGCGCCGTCATCACCCTCGTGCATATCAACATCAGTCACGGTAGCTGCCTCGGCAAACAAGCTCTCATCCTCAAACTCAATCTCAAGGGTGTATATCTGGCCTCGATATGACCACTTGACCACATCGGGCACAAACTCAATGTCCAAAATACTAACTAGTAGACGAGCAACCCCATGAGCTCTAGTGAAGGCCGTATCCACACGCTCAGTTTTTCCTACCATGACGCCCAAGCTAGCAACGACCCTAGCATCCTGCATAGGCTTCGAAGGCGCTCCCGAAAAATGCAGCTAAGCCTGGGTAAGAGGTTTACCCTGAGGCTCCACCAGTTTCGACTCTTGGAACTTGAGGATGCCATCAGTACCTGGCACTTTGCACATCCCAAAACTCAACAGTCTCTGCAAATCCTCCACTGACAGGAACTCAACCCTAAACAAGTTTGCCTCAAGACTGACAAGCTCCCAGTGGATGTCTCCTGGAGCGAGCTCCCGGAGCCGCTGCACAATCTGGGCCTCAGAGACTGCTCCTCTGGTCACTTTGACAATCCGAGTGGTCACACTCTGAGACTCATCAGGAGCCTCCCTCTCAGTCGGAGACTCAAAAAACGTGAGTTCAGCACAATACACTCCATACAACATAAGAGACGGTGCCTGATCCCTCAAAAGCGGACATGCCCCCGAGTCATGGGCTGGTTTGCCACAAGTATCGCATAAAACTGCCACACACTCAGCAATGAAGTGACCCTTATCGCCACAGCGGTAACATAACATTTGTTTCCTTCTTACGCGCCCACTTGGCCGCCCTGTCCGAATCAGCCCTATCTGACACCTCCATAGACACAGACCCGAAGTCAGCATTCCCAGGAACCTCCACATCAGTGGTTGCTGTCACCACCTCCATAGCCTGGCTAGATAACCTAGACTCCTCGGTAACCCCGCCCGCAGCCGTCTGTTCGACGACAACAGTATGCTGTCTTGGACGATAGCGGCCACCTCGACCGCCTCGGCCACCAAGATGACCGCGAAAACCACCTCGGTGACGATGTCCCGGGCCTGACACCCCTTCAACAAAGCCTCCCGTAGGACCCAAGAAAGGCCTCTCAGCCGAACCATCGCTCTGCCAGGAATATCCCCGACCACCGCCCGTGGACGAAGATCCCCGATGATGTCCATCTCCATATGCGTTATGACCATCGTCGCCCCATTGAACACGAGGCGTAGTCGAATCACCACCACCAGACGTAGCAAGCGGCAACTGGGCCTGCGTCATCACCGGTGCAGCCAAATGCTGCGACTGCCGGGCGACAAAGTGCGGCGGTCTGGCGCCAGACTGAGCCGTCGCCGGTCGAGGCGGCAGGCCCAAAGCAGGGTGCGGCGGCCTCAGACCAGAAGCCCCTCTGCCCACAGCAGCAGCAGGGTTCGGCACCGGGGGCGAGGAAGCACACCACCCCGGCCCAACGCAGGTTGCGGCACCACCACCGACGCCGGGGGTCGAGCGCCCGGGAGACCAGCCCCGCGGCCTACCGCGCCATGGCCAGGCGCCCCGCTAGCAGACGGCGGCCTAGGGCCGGTGACCTGAGTCGCCGCCCTGCCGGCGCCACCGACCGGTGACGGGGCCACCCCACCGCGGGCCGTCCCCAGCTGGGGGCCGTTTCCACCACGTCCAGCTCCCGGCAGCGGGCCGTTCCCGCCGCGTCCATCTCCCGGCAGCGGCGCTTGCCCTCCGCGGCCAGCACCACCCGTGGCGGCGCTCTTGCTAGGAGGCAGCAAGGCTCCCCGGCCAGCCATGTCCCGGAGTGGGGGGATGCGCCTTGCCCGCCCCGAATCACGATCACAGAACCCCGGCCGGCCACCTCGGAAAACCCTAGATCGCAACAACGAACCACAGCCTCGACGCTCAATCGTGCATGGGTCAGGAGGGGAGATCGACGTAGTAGTGACCGAGTTAGACTGTGCCTCATACCCAGTTAACTCCGGCCCACCTACGCGAAGGCCCGGCTCACACAGAACCGGCCCAACCCTAGACGCTCCCAGCTCGCAGCCCAGGCACGAATTCAAACGATGCGCCCGCATCTGGGAGATCTCGAGCACATGCCCCGCCGGCAATGCCGCCGTAGCCGCCGCCGACGTCCGGGAAGCATTTGCATGGCGTGCAGGCCTCTTTTTCCTCTGAACTTTAGTCCACGAATCTGGCTTAATTAAATCAAAAAGAGCAAGATTGGGAAGTCTAACCTTCAGGAGAGGTCCCTTCCATGGCCTGATATCCGTCGCCGCTGTTCTCCGGTGAACAACGCGACGAACCATCTCCTTCCTCTCACCCGCATGGAGCCCAACCCTTGCCGGATGGTCCACTGGCAAGATCTTGTCTACCGTAGTGGCAACCTCGTCTTCGTCATACCTTGCAAGGAAAAACTCGCAAAACATGTCGGAAGGGGTCGGTGTTGGCGGTGAAGCCGCCGGATTATCACCGTCCCCGTCCGCCTCCTCGTCATCAAATCCGGCCAGCGCCCAGAATCGGCCGCCGACCCGCGGGCGAGGCGATGAAGCCGAGGGCAGCTGGCCGGCGGCCGCCGCCCCGTTGCCCCGTGGAGTCGCCTGATGGCCGGCGGAGTCGCCCCTCATTCCCTAACCATGTCAATATTTAGGATCCCAAGATAACTATATACAAAGAGACATCAAGGCAAATATTATATCCAAGAGTTTTGGGCTCCAAAGATAACTACATGCAAAGAGACATCAAGGTAAATATTATATCCAAGCGTTTTGTGCTCCCAAAAGATAACTACATACATTTGGGATTGGCTTACAAGAGCTACCTACGCAGACCTATGTTTTGATTCTTTAGGATAATGGAATGCACAGAACTGCCCAACCATTGTTTCATCATTAGTTATAAGTTCAACCTGATGACCAACATTTCCAATGCCATTATGCGCCATCAGCAACCAGACCAAGGTGAGGAGCTCCCCTCCTCTGCCTAGCTGCTGGGCGTGCAGCTCTACCGGGCACTTGCCGGCCGCGTAGAGCAGCAGCCTCATCCACATATCTTGGATCTCCGTCAGCGTCTCGCCCCACGGCCCAGGTTGCTCCTGTTCTTTCAGGCATTCCTCGTCGCCGAACTCCAGCTTGTCTGTCACTAGCTGATAAGCAGTGTCCAGGACATCTTGCTTGCCGCTGCCGTTCTTGCTGAACTTCTCGTAGAATTTTGCTAATGTGTCCGCTGCGGTGCCACTTAGCGGCAACATGGAAGGATGCACGACCAGAAGGTACACCATATAGTTAGATATCTTCCTGCATATGTCCATTGTAGTTGACATTGTCTCGTCATCCATGTTGCTGGAGTGTTTCTGCAAGTGCAATTCTGTGTATGTATGTAAGAAGATGATGTTATCACCCAAAGAATTAGCTAAAGTGTTCATTGTCGGGTTGATGATTGGGCGAAGATTCACCCAGCGTTGCTGCTGCGTTATCCTTGTGAATTCTTCGCGAGCAAGGCGTCCAACCCATGTGACCACACTGTCCATAACATCCTTGCTCAGATTGACATGCTTGGTGTGTTGTAGGTTTCTGATAAAGACCTTCTTCTCAACTGCAATTAAAATCTTTCTGATGATAGTCATTAGTTTGGATGATGTCGTTGATTGCTCACGGCCCATACATGAAGTCAAGAAGTTATACTGCCCCATAGAGTTCGACCACAACGGTCTCTTCTCCGGCCAGCCAATGCCACTTGAAAGAAGAAGCCAAGAAATGTGGGCAAGCCTATCGCACCTTCGAGCTTTGAAGAATGCCCAAGTCCACGGTGACATCACAGTCAGAACAAAAGCACAAACTTCAAGACTGAAGCCACCCAAGAATAACGCATAGGTGATTGCGACATCAGCTCTATTATGTTCTTGTTTGAGGTTTTCAACTAGGAAGAGCACAAAGGCAGCTATGACTGAGAATTGGCTGATGCACCGGAGCACAACCCCAGTCCTTGTTCTGAGCAACATGGCCTTCGTGAAGAGATCATCATACATCATGGCAAGCTCGACCTCCAGCAACTTGGGCACCTGGTCTAGGGGCCTGTCTTCTTGGAACCTGAAGACAGCACGCTCTTTCATTTGGGAGGTGGTGCGCCCTGAGAAAAGATCCCGGATACAAACCATTGAGCCTAGAACGTAGCAGATGGTGCCAACATAGCTGCCTTTGTCGACCTCAAAATTGAGTTTAGGCAATGGAGGCAGATTCGTCTCCCTTAGGCCATTTCGGCTACTGCACTTGAGCGCCCATATCCTCTCCCCATACCTGATGATCCCGGTGACAAACACCAAGATGCCTGGAGCAAGAAGCCGCTGATTTTGTCCACCTATCGACTTCCAAAAGGCGTATAAGGCTAACGAGACTTGGATGGTCAGATTCAGAAGGTGCCTCAGCCAGAGGTTGTTGTCCTCGATGGAGAAAGCCGATATGGTGTCCTGCCCGCCGAGATGGACGAGGAGGAAAGGCGCCCAGAAGAATGCTAGTTGGCGGCTTGTGCCCGTGGAGAATCTGTTTGATCGCTTGTTCCGGTGGCATGATCCAGCCGATGACATGGTACTCTGACCATCTCTGGATATGAGACCAAGGGCGTATACAGCAACCATGTCTGCCGCAACATATGCTAGCCAGGTAAGAAGCCTGAGCAGAGCATTGGTGCTGTACCGCCTGATACAGCCGGTGAAGAAGAGAAAGATTTGCAGGGTGAAGCTGAGGAGCACCACCAGCTCGATTTCCCACTGGTTCCATATTTGTTCCAAGCTCTCCCTTGTTATGGCCATGCTTGGTTTAGCTTTCAAAACACCTTCACTCCGATGTCCTGCTTGCAAAGACACGTATGCTTCTGTCAGTGTTGCACAATATATAGATTACCTTACATCAAACCAGCAGTAATATACCGGCACAACTAAGAAAATAAGTACTCCCTCCGTCCCAAAATATAAGAGGAGTACTAAAGAAATGGACATACTGATTGTGTGGTTTGAAAAGAAATGTACGATAGTCATTCTTGGAACAATATGATCTACTTCCTCCGTTCCTAAATATAAGTCTTTTTAGACATTTTAAATGGACTACAACATATGGATGTATGTAGACATATTTTAAAGTGTAGATTCACTCATTTTGCTCCGTATGTAGTCACTTGTTGGAATCTCTAAAAAGACTTATATTTGGGAATGGAGGGAGTAGTTAATTAAGAAAATTAAGTCCTCTTTATGAACTTCTGATAATGCACAGCCTTCTGAGATCGTGCTTTCTCTAGTAAGTCTTCAGTTACTTCTAATGTTCTACTCTGTGTGTGTCATATACTTGTCATTCAAACGGATGTATCTAGCACTAGCACTATTTCAATGCTAGATACATCTGTTTGAGCGACAAGTAATACGGAACAGAAGGAGTACAATGTTATAGCAGGATCATGGTCATAAATGAGTGAGAATACAATCCCTATATGATTAACCTAATTACACTCATAATTGCAGAAAAGGATGATTTCTAGTCCCTAAACTGTTGAACGAAACGAAACCCACAATTTTGGATGACTTGACAGTGGCTTCTACCTACCATGTCTAGTTTGTCTGCAAATAAAATACCTATCCTTGACGGATTAAATCTGCTACAAACATGTTCCTATAATATTTGATGTTTTTTATATTAATTTATCTAAAATCTTGCTTGAAATTCCAACACTGCTGGTGCTGGAGGAGGCACAAGGGCAATGGGTGCGTACTGATCAGAGCGAGTTTGCCCGAGGTCAAATCTCCCCTTTCATCTAACTATATCTAAAAATGTGCCAATTTCTTGTCATGAGGTCAAGTCTCCTGTTCCAAGTGACACGTATACATGAACATACACCAGCACATACATATATCCACGTGAACCTCAAAAAAATTCTACTAAAGCATATATGCATGTTGTGTAATGTGAGCACGAGTATTTGAATCTTGTTAGGTGCTATCCTTTCATCTAACTAGTTTGGTCGGTAACTTAGGCCCATAAAGGTTTTAACGTGTACTTTCAGGACTACTCCCTCCGTCCGCGAAAAAGTGTACATCTAGCTTTTGTTTCTAGTCAAAATTTTAAAATTTTAACCAACTTTTCAGAAAATAGTAGGAGCATATATGACATCAAATTGATATATTATGAAAGTATATTTCAAAACGGATCTAGTGATACTAATTTAGTGCCATAAATGCTTTTACTTTTTCCTAGAAAGTTGGTCAAAGTTTTAAAACTTTGATTAAAGACAAAAGCTAGATGGACACTTAGTGGTGTTTGGTTCTCTAGTCCTAAAACTTCTTCTAGTCCCTAAAACTTTTTGAAAAAGCCTCTCAAGGAGGTGCTTCTAAAGACTTTTAGAAAAAGTCTCAAAAAAATCCCACTTTGTTTGGTTTGCTAGTGACTTTTTCTAGTCCCAACATAAAAAAGTCCCTGAAACCAAACACCCTCTTATTCGCGGACGAAGGGAGTACAGTGGCGGAGCTTGGCAAGGTTGACTTTTTTGTGGGGGTGTGGGGGGCAAAATAACAGTATTTTGTAAGCTCCACCGGAGTTCAGGAGGAAGAAGATGGTCGGCACATATGGAATTTGATGTATTATCTTTATTTCCCAGGGGTGTTTGTATTGCAGAGTTGGTTAATAGATCTGAGAGTTCTTTTGTAAAAAAAATGATAATTAGTAGTAATATACACCTCCCCGCAAAACAAAACTAAAAGTAATATATAACAAATAAAACAGGAAAAAAATTTAGGATGTGAATGAGGAGCTCGTCTTCCTCGGCACCTTGATGCTTTAACCCGCGCAGCTAACTTCACCCATGGCTTCTGATGCAAACACACCGACGACCAGCACAAGGGGCATGATTTTTAGCTTGAACAGGCAAGTGGTGAGGGGAAACGGAGAAACACCACATCAGGAAGGAGGAACCAAAAGCTAAGGGCTATGCATGCATGGCACCCGTGAAGAGGTGGTAAATCTCCGTACATCCGACTAACTATCTTGAAGAAGAATAGTGGTGTCTATCCAGAAACACAGCTACAAGCCTACAACAGTAAGAAATTGACGAACAAAACCAATGATATTGAGGCAACTAGAACAAATGAGATCAGGAGAAGTTTGGTAATCACCTGTAAGTCGAGGCCCTGCTATGTTGTCGAGAGGCGAGAGTTGGGGATGATTTCTCAAGCTGTCAGAGCGGACGGCGAGGTGAGATCCAGAGGAAGGAAGATGAGAGAGGACAGGAAGGGAGGCTCGAATTAAAGAAGCCACCCCAGGCTCGACAGTTTACTGGCTAAGCATTTAATGCTCGCACTAGTAAATAATGTGTGGTACTCCGAGATGTGGTAACCTCCGGAGGTGATTGTCATCGCCTCAGATTATGATTCACAGTGAGCTCACCATACCTCAACGACTGCATTCACATAACCCACTTTAAACATACATGAAAAATAACAACTAAATGAAAAATTATTTTCGGCTGGATACAATCGAAGGTTTCAATTCAAGGAACACGAGATGCGCGAATGATGATTTTCATGGAAGTAAAAAATAGACATTTTACGTTTACTTTTTAACTAGTACTCTCTCCATTTACTTATACAAGGCCACTATGGATCAATAGACATTTTACGTTTACGTTTTGCATCAATACAAGGTCACCAACAGTAATCGACGAAAGAATTAATGATATTTCATTGTAATAGCAACATGTTTAATACTTGCATGCATGCAGTCATAATAACAATAGCTACTTCCTTCATTCAGTTCTCTTGCATGCATGTTGCGTATTAGTGATCCCACTAAACGGAAAGAAAAGTTTACTTATAAACTATGCATTAAATTTTACTCTGGTACTTGTAATTTGAGTTTATGGTCTTGTATATAAAAATGGAGGAAGTACAATTGCACGTGTAAATGCGTCGGGCAACGTCTTTAACATGCGTTATTATATGACAACACGAAATAGTCTTACATAAAGTCATGCATTTTAGAATTTATTTATGATGAAGTGAGTTTTGGAAGGCGCAGAAGAAATTGCACGGAACATGCTGTACACATTTGGGTTGTTAATTAGAAACAAAGAAAATAACTTAAACATAGAGATTGAAAACAGTTGATCTTTCATACTTATTTGCTCGGATCCTAATGAAAGTTTATTGAATTTTTTGTTGATCTTTGCAAGGTGATACAATCCTTTTTTTCAAAAGGGAGAAATAGCCCCGGCCTCTGCATAGGTGATACAATCCTTATTTCGCTCATGTTATATGGGTGAACCAAATACTTGGCACATTTCTGTCTTGCACCGGGACATAGTCTAATGTCGGTTGCTGAGCCGACGATGCCAGACAAGAGGGGCCTTTGACGTTGCTATCGAAAGGTGAGACCTCTCTCCCGAGTCAATGAGGCCAGCCCCATGGAGATAACCCAACCCAATGAATGAATCTAGAGTCGAAGACGCCACACCCACACTTCATGAACAAACCACGACCTGAGGACAGATCCCGCCTAATATGCTTGCATTTGGTGCTAATTTTGCTAATATTTTTCTTGTTCTTTTTTTGCGAATAAATTTTGATAATATTTTTCATTAGCGATTATATTAGATAGTCATTCCGGGTCTCAGAGCTACTGGACGACCAAGGGTGTTGGGATGAGGATGCTCTTCGCACTCACTTCATGCAGGCTGACGTGCAAGAGATATTGAAGATTCGGCTGTCCCCGCGTCAGCTTGAAGACGTCCTCGCATGGGTGCCCGACCCCCATGGAATCTTCAGCGTAAGGAGCGCGTACAAGCTGGCACTCGACGAAAAAAATCGCACTTCTTCATGCGCCACGAGCAGGGCATCGGACGGCACCAGTTCCTTCTGGAACATGACATGGGGGTTCCCTGCTCCTCCTAAGGTACGAGTACTGACTTGGAGAGTGGTGACAAACTCTTTAGCTACTATGGCTAATATGAAAAAAAGGAAAATAGTCGAAACTGATATCTGTACGATTTGTGGGATGGAACGCGAGGACACATTCCATGTGTTTTGCAGATGTCCGCGTGCTCTGGAGTTTTGGTGTACTATGGAGAAGACATGGCGCATGCCGAGACTTAACACTGTCGTCAACACGGGACCAGACTGGCTACTACAGCTTCTCCACCAGTGTAGCGAGGACGAGCATCTCCATGTGCTCATGACAGTGTGACGTATATGGCATGTCCACAATGAGATTACACACCACAAGCCGCCGCCTCCAGTTGAAGCCTCCCAGCGCTTCCTTTCAAGTTATATTGACTCGCTCATGTGCCTCCGTCAACACGCAAATGCAGATATGTTGAAGGGAAAGATGGTGTTGAGGACTGATCATATGTTCAAGCAGAGGGAGATTTCTCATCTCCAATGGACAACTCCCAGCCGCTGAAAAGTGGACCAAGCCCCCTGTAGGTTGGTGCAAACTGAACGTCGATGGTGCTTTTGCTGAAGCGGACGGTACCGGAGTTGCACGTATGATCCTGCGAAATCATCACGGTGTTGTGATCTCTGCCTCATGCCGATTCCTGCCGAGGTGTTCGAGTGCGCTTGAAGCCGAGATCGCAACATGTACGGAGGGTGTATCTCTCACACTTGAATGGAGCTCTGATCCTTTCATCCCGGAGACTGATTGTACAACTACCATAGCTATGATCACTGAGGCAGCAGTTAATAGGTCACCGGTTGCATCGCTAGTGGATGAAACAAAGCGTTTGCTCGGTCTAGGACGTGAGCATGGGATAGCACATGTTAGGAGAGATGGGAATCAGGTGAGCCATGAGCTTGCTCAGATGGGTAGGACGCCACACACAGCCATTTGGCTCCGCCATGTACCTGTGGAAATTATCCCTTTGTGTAATCTTGAATGTGACAACCATGATTGATGAATGAGAAGTTCTATTTTCGCAAGAAAAATATATTATGTAGTCATTTTGGTGGAAGGTATGCACTAGTTTTTTCTTTTTGACAGCAAATAGACTTTATTCCTCACATAATAGACAAGTTACAAAAAGAGGAGAAATTAAGTCTAGTATAGAACTATCCCAAAATCCCAAAGATCTAATGGTAAGAGAATTTCTAGCTAGGCTAACTGCTACCTCATTGGCTTTGCAAAAACAATACACAAAGGAAGTCTTTGCAAATTCCAACTCCATTTGCTTATACTCTATGATGATAGCCGCCTCAGGACCAAAGTATGCTTCTTGTTGACTAAAGGCTTCCACTGCAACCGTACTGTCAGATTCAATGATCAGTGAATTACACCCAATCCTTTCTATGAGAATAATTCCATTTCGGACCACAATTATTTCAGCTGTGTTGACGTATAATGTGCTGCCTAGTCTCTTCCATCAGATCGGTCTTTTGGTTGCATTGGTTAGAACATGCACTTCTACATGGTATCAGAGTCAAGAGGTCTTGAGTTCAAGACCCGGCTGGCGCAATTAAATTGCAGCCCACTTTCGGTCCACGTTTAGGCCTGAGGGAGCCACACGTGATGAGGAGTGTTGACGTATAATGTGCTGCCTAGTCTCTTCCATCAGATCGGTCTTTTGGTTGCATTGGCTAGAGCATGCACTTCTACAAGCTGCATCAACATTACTAACATGTGGTATGAACCAGTTGTCTGCTGCAATAAAATCACCATTGTCATCGCGAGCAACAGCACCTGTAGCTCTAGATATATTTTCAACATAAAAGGAGGCATCAACCTTTATTTTAACTGCCCCTCTATGTGGTTTCTTCCACATGTGATCATGCTTTCGAACTGGTTGTTTAGGAGTTGCTACTCTAACAAAGTTAGTGCAGATAACCTTAATTGCAGTAGCGGTGTGGTTAGGGTCTAGAATATTTTCTCCCTTCACTAATTGCCGTCGCTACCACCAGATGTACCAGGCTGCAACTACAACTAATTCGGACAATGGCAACTCTCCTGCAGCAACTTGAGCCCTACTAATGATCTCCATGGTGACTGATCCAGAATGGTCTTCAGCAACCACCTTTGTGATAACATCTACTAGACCAAGTTCAGACAAAATTTCAATAGCATGAGAGCAAGTGAATAAACAATGTTGGATGTCTTCAAACCCAACATGACAGATTGGGCACTCACCACTTGTTGGGATATGACGTCCCACAAGAACTCCGAAACAAGGTAGTACTTCCCTAAGCACTTTCCAAATGAAATGCTTCACTTTACCTGGGATATGAAGACTCAAATATGTTTCCATATAGTGTTCACTTGGGAACTGCCTTGGCCCTCCGGCCAGTTCCATTGATGACTGAACTAATGTTCAAATTCCACGTGGTAGGCCGACCAAACAGAGAACGTCCCTGATCGAGTACCACTCCATGCAACAAAATGCTCTAACACTTCCACTCGAATGGTATTTGGAGGATTCAGTGAACATCCACAAGCAAAAAAACTTATTGAATAAGGTCAACATCCCACTTTCCAGTGTGTAGATCAATTAATTCTTCAACTTTTCCCAAGTAATGTATCACCCCTTGGTGTTTTTACTTTTCGAGTTTCACTTGATGGTATCTAGGATCTTGCCAAATGTTGATATTTTAGCTCGTGCCCACACGCCATATGCAACACCATTTACAGATAGAAGGTATGCACTAGTTGGCGGAAGGTGTGGGAAGTAAACTTCATTCCACAGAAGCTAATAGCTTCATTTGGCCGAAGCTAAATGCTTAAGCTTTTCACCATGTGCTTGATGATTATTAGCCATGATTTAGTCGACAAGATTTGGCAAAAGCTAAAAAACACTATGATTAATAGGTTTCCGTCAAATTAAAAGCTACTCCCTTCGTTCCATAATATAAGAGCATTTTTTACACTACATTAGTATCAAAAATGCTCTTGTATTATGAGATGAAGGGAGTACTAAATATTTTTTAAAGGCAGGCAATATGCAATGATGACGGACTCCCGCATCCGTGTCCGCGAACTAGTCCGCCCTGTCCACGGACAAATGCAAGAGGAAATTTGCGGGTCAGCGTTCGAGATGCCCTTATGTGATGTCCGTCTTCAAAATTTCTAAAGAAAACATGTAAAGGAATCACAGATGTGATGTCTCATTTTTGGTGAGGTGATGATGGAACTAATAGAAAGATGCATTGGTTCGCATGGTGGAAGATGTGTGTATCAAAGAAGAAATGAGGTATGGGCTTCAGGGATATTCATTGTTTCAATCTTGGACTCATAGCAAAACAAGGCTGGCTTCTTATTGATAATCCAAATTCATTAGGTGCAACTATCCTAAAAGTGAGGTACTTCCAAGAAGGACATCTCTTAAGTGCTACTTTGAAATAAAAATCATAATATACTGCGTAGAGTATCATGGCTGGTGTGGACGCTTTGAGACGTGGGTATATATGGAAAGTTGGAGATGGAGAAAAGGAGAATATAATGGGGAACTCGTGGATCCCTCAGCCACCAACAAAAGAAGTGTTGACCAACCAAGGTAATCATTTCATATCCCGAGTCTGTGATCTCATCGATCCGGTGGCGGTGATTGGGACACGCAATTGATGAACCAAACATACTGGAATGTGGATGCCCAGAGATACTTGCTATACCCCTACCCATACGTGAAGTGTTAGATTTCATTGCTTGGGATCCCACCAAGAACCGATTTTTCCGGTACTTTGAGCCTACCAAGTTGAATGAAATTTTCAATTTGGTCATATGATTCATACCAATACGGGATCTTCATCACCGGATGAGGAGTAGAACTTGATTTGGAGTCTAGAGTGCCCAGCCAAGATCAACATTTTATAGGGCGAGTTCTCCACGACGCTATCCCGTGCTGGGCGCTCCTAGCTTTGAAGCATATGAGGGTGAAGGTTCACTGTCCAGAATGCAATGGAGGTCCGGATAGTAATCAAACCTTCCTGTTTGAGTGCCCGAGATCAATATAAGTCTACACACAATTGGGGATGTATGATATAATCCCTCCATTTCACACTGTAATGCATATAATTTCTTTCAGAAGTCAAACTTTATAAACTTTGACCAAGTTTATAGAGGAAAACATATACATCTAGAATATTGAATTTATATTATTAAATACATTATATGACCTATTTTCATATTATACACACACACACATAAGCACTATTCTGATCATCGGGATGAGAATAATATTTTGATCACAACTTGACCTGCCCCAGCAGTAGTATGTTGAACTTCCCCCATTGCTAAGTTGAACTTCCACCAACATTGCTCAAATGGGCTTGCGATATACCGTTGGAAAGCTATGGAGACGAGTATCATGACACAACTTAAATTTTTCGCAAAATGCAAGCGGTTTAAGAGCAGTTTTGAAAAACCATTTTTTCTTCATACAAAAAATGTAAATCGTATTTTAGATCTCATTTCTAAATCGTTTATCGGAATGAGGCAAATAATATGGCGTTAGAAAGCTGCTGCAAAATCACTCCTTCCACATGTTGAAAGTTTTCTCCAATTCCCTATGGTTAAAGGGCAGTTTGGAAAATCGTAAAATTTCGCAAACCGAACAGCCGAGTTCATATTTTTGATGGCACTTCTAAATGGCTAATCCAATTGAGGCAAATGATATGGAGTTGGAAATCTTATGAAAATGCGCTACTTTTTAATGTTGAAAGTTTTTTTCTAATTTCGAATGGTTTAAAAGTAATTTAGAAAACGATACAAGTTCCACCGAGTTCATACTTTCAAGCTAATTTTCTAACCGTATGTCCGAATGTAGCAAATGATATGGCGTTGGAAAGCTTGAGGAAATGCAAAACTTTTTTGGTATGTATTGTTTTTCACAATTCCTTACGGTTTTAAGTCAATTTTGAAAATGTCCAGAAACATTTTTTTGGACGTCATTTCTACAAACTTTATCGGAATGGTGCAAATAATATACCGTTGAAAAGCTACGGAAAATGAAAAACTTTTTCATGTTGATGATTTTCTCTGATCCTAGCTGTATTCAAGTAAATTAAAAAACGGTGAGATCATGCGTTCTGCCTTTATGGCGAAACAGATTTTTCGAAAATGCACCTCATGTAGAACTTGAACTTCTTGCCATGTCTAATTAAACTTCACTCTGTTTTTCACGTGCTTTTTTTGCTCAGATCTCTCAATCTGCTAAGCAGAATTGAGCAAACGATATACCGATGGAAAGCCGATGTAAAAACATAACTTTCCCATGTTGATCTTTTTTTCATACTCGCGACGGTTTTAAAAGTTTTCATGTGAAATGCATTTAGTGTAGTAGTTGAACTTCCTGCTGTTTTCACGTTGAACATCTGTGACGTATTTTCGTTTGTAATTTTCTCATTCATTGGTCAGTGTTACACAAATGATATTCCTTTTGTACAAACCTCTCTCACAATATTTTTTTAACTTTCTCCGACAAAGGACTTGAACTTATAACAACAACAAAATTGGACCTTGTCTTTTAATTCATTTTTCTCATATTAAACACAGACCATGTAGTAAATGAACCCTTTCCATTTTTGTAATTTGAATTTTTTATTTTCTTTTTGAAATCAAATTGCTCCCAAATAATAACTGAACTTTTTTGTGGATTGAGAGAATTATTTTAAAACACAGAAAACAATTTCTTTTTTGTGTTTTTGAACATGGAAATACAAGGTGAACCTCTCTCGCAAAAAAATGAACTTCTCGGGAGAGAGCACTTGAACTTCTTTCAAAAAACTTTTTAAACTTTTATTTTTCTATACTTTTTATTCACACCTGAAATGCATTCTTTGTAGTAGTTGAACTTCTCGTTGTTTTCACCTTGAACTTCTGTCTCGTATTTTTGTTCAACCTCTTTCACAAGAATTTTTGAACTTTCTCGGGCCGATCACTTGAACTTCTAGCAACAAAACTTTTAGCCTTTGCTTTTTCATTCTTTTTTAATACAAAATGCACATTGTGTAGTACGTGAACTTCTCATAGTTATCAATCTGAACTTCTCTCGGTACGTGAAAATATCTTATTTTTTAAAAGACATTGAATCGCTCTACCTTTTTTATTTGAACTTCATTGTATATTTTTTAGAAATGTGAAAATTGGAGGTTTTTTAGAAACATCGTGCTTCTTCGTTATTTGAAACTGAACTTATTGGTTTTATTCTTTAGTAACTAGAAAAATCCATTTTTTTCAAATAAATATCAAACTCCTCCGCTTTTTCGTATTGAACTTCTTGGTTTTATTCTCTAGTAACGAGAAAACCTGAGTTTTTCTACATACATTGAACTACTTCATTTTTTAAATTGAACTTCTTGATTTTAAACTTAAGCATTGGGGAAAGTCTGAGTTTTTTATAAACATCAAAGAGCTTCATTTTTTAATTATGAATTCTTGATGTTATTCATTAGTAACACGAAAAGTCCATGTTATGTAATAAATATCGGCCTGCTTAATTATTTAAAATTGAACTTCTAGGTCTTATTTTTAAAAGAAGGAAAATATGTTTTTATAAAGTTTTTGAACTGCCCAGTTTTTTTAATTTGACCTTCTTGGTATTGTAAAAAAATATTGAACTTCTCCGTTATTTAAATTTGAACCTCTAGCCCTTTTTTGTAGAAACAGAGAAAATCTATTTTCTCTATACATTTTGAGCTGCTCTATTATTTTAATTTGGCCTTCTTGGGTTATTCTTTAGTAACGGAAAAAAATGCTAACGTAGTAATAAGCATTGAACCGCTGTGTTGTTTTCATTTACTTTTTAACGAGAAAATCACCTTTTTAGGTTTTATTTTCCTTTTAGTAATGAAAAAATCTCAATAATTTGTAGTAAACATCGAACTTCCTTCTTTTCTCTGTTCTTTCTTTGTTCTACATGAGAAAATATAGTTTTCTCATTTTGTGTACTAAGCACACACATGCACATACATCCACAGTTCTTTTTGTTAGTCAAATGAAAAAGGTTAAAGTCCCACAAGCACAAACAATCGAACTTCCTTTATTTTTGAGCAGTAATACATGAATTCCTCATGTACAAAATTGTTTTATCTCTGATACTAGTGGGTGGAGCCTCACAAGTGGACTGCGGCGCGCATTGTTGGACAGGCAAGAGGAAGAATGGTGATGCCGGGGAAGGTCGGATTCAGTCGTCGCTGCAGTCCACACACCATAGCGTGGTGGTCGCCGTCAGTGTTGCACATGCCGCATTACTGCTATTCAAATACTATTAATATATTTATTACAAAATTCTTGTGTTTTTTATCCCAATCTATTATCTTTTGAACTTCAGTTGCTTTTATATCTGACCTTCCAGAAATTCTTTTTTATGGGAAATCATCCAAATACATTTTTGTTAGATCAAAGCAAATCCCCTGATCTTGTTGGACGTCCTGGGCATCCTGGTGGCGCGCAGAGCCAGCTGCAGGTCGGGGCCTCCTCCAGCTGCAGGTCGACATCTCCTCCACCTACAGGTAGTGCCCAACGTGCACGTCGACTGGTGGTTGCTATCGAGTGTGATTGTGGGAGGCCCGTGCACGAAGGCCTTGACGATGGCATCAGATCGATAAGAAACAGAGAAATCAGAGGAGCAGCGACGAGATGGAGGGGCGGGCTTCGTCGGGGATGGAGGAGATAGGAGCACGTGCAAGGGGGCATGCATCGCCGGAGTAGTCTGCGAGAGATCTCCTTGCTAGGGTAGCTGGATCCCGGGTTAGGTGCTGGGAGGAGGTGGGGGCGGCTTGATAATCCCCAAGTGCAAGGAATCATCGTAGCAATTTCCAAAGGTGGAAGTGATAAGTATGGAGTGTCAAACCCACAAGGAGCTAAAGGTAAGATCAATATTCTCTCAAGCCCTATCTGCCACTGATACGACTCTACGTACACCGAACGTTTGCTTCCAACTAGCAACGAGAAATAAAATTAGGTTGTGGGTATGAAGAGGATAACTTTGTATGATATCAGAGAGCTAAAATATAAAAGTAGGTGCTGTTATCTTGAAGTTAGGATATATTACTAAATATTATAAATAGCGAGTGTGGAATAATAGTGGATCGGTGTGCGGAATTGTCCTAGGCAATCGTTAACAAGACTGGTAATCACTATTGCAGTTTCATATGAGGGAGATGCATAACCTAACATACTTTCTCTACTTGGATCATATGCACTTATGATTGGAACTCTAGCAAGCATCCGCAACTACTAAAGATCATTAAGGTAAAACCCAACCATAGCATTAAAGCATCAAGTCCTTTTTATTCCCATATGCAACAACCCCCTTACTCAGGTTTGTGTTTCAGTCACTCACCAACCCACTATAAGCGAATCATGAACGTATTGCAACACCCTACAGCGGGAACCCCTCATGCTTGCGCGACACGGGGGGCACCATAGGACAGCATCAAAGGAAAACATACAACTCATACCAATCTAGATCATCAATCAACCCAAAGACAAAAGATATCTACTCAAAACATCATAGGATGGCAACACATCATAATATGTGGCATAAAGCACCATGTTCAAGTAGGGATTATAGCGGGGTGTGGGAGAGTGGACCGCGTAAAGAAGATGAGGGTGATGATGACGATGGTGATGTTGATGAAGACGATCACCGCGGTGATGATTCCCCTCCCGATGGCACTCCGGTGCCTCCGAGAGAGAGGAGGAGAGGTTCTCCCCCTTGTGCTTCCTCCTCCATGGCCTCCTCCCTAGATGGGGAGAGGTTCTCCCTCTGGTCCTTGGCCTTCATGGTGATGATGGCCCCGCCGGGATCCTCCTCCGTGCCCTCCGATGATGACGGCCCCCTCCGGCAGGGTGCCAGAGAGGGCCTAGATTGGTTTTCGGTGGCTACGGAGGCTTCTGGCGGCGGAACTCCCGATCTAGGTTAATTTTCCGAGGTTTCTATATATATAGGAATTTTTGGCGTCGGTCTCACGTCAAGGAGGTGCCCGAGGCGTCCACGAGGCAGGGGCCCACGCCTAGGGGGTGGGCGCGCCCCCACCCTCGTGGACAGCCCGGGACTCTTCTGGCCCAAATCTTTTACTCCAGGGTCTTCTTTTGGTCCATAAAAAATTGTCAAAAATTGGCACGTCAATTGGACTCCGTTTGATATTCCTTTTCTGTAAAACTCAAAAACAAGGAAAAACAGAAACTGGCACTGGGCTCTAGGTTAATAGGCTAGTCCCAAAAACCATATAAAATAGCATATAAAACATCCAAGGTTGATAATATAATAGCATGAATACTTCATAAATTATAGATACGTTGGATATGTATCACGGCCACTTGCTGAAGGAGGCGGCGGCGACCTTGTGCCGGAGGAGGTGGGGGGCGGCGGTGCACCGGGGAGGCGGGGAGGCCTCACGCTGGAGGAGCTGGGCGGCGATGGCGCACCAGGGAGGCCGCCGCCACGACCGTGGACCCAGGGAAGGAAGCCGCCGTCGCGGATGGGGACTGGGGGGTTGCGGATGGAAGCGCATCGGGGACGGGGTGGGTGGCGACGGAGGTGCATCGGGTCAGGGGTGGGTGGTGGGGCACTGGGGTAGGTGGCGGCGGTGACGCCCTAGGGTAGTTGGCGGCGGCGAAGATGGGCATCGGGGGAGAGTGAGAGGCGCGGGAGGTGGGGGTGGACGATCGTGGGCTTTTTTCCTTTTCTTTTGTCTGGGTTCAGGAACATGTCCGTCGCCACTATATAGGGGTGCCCCATGATCGGAATAGTTATTCTAATCCCAGGATCATAATAGTGCTACTCTCTCTCTATATATATAATCATGGATATAAATAATTTTGTCTGTAACTTGGTCAAAGTTTGATTTTCCAGAAAATCTATATGCACTACATTATGAAACGGAGGGAGTAGTAAAGAAGAGATGTACAAAATATAAAACTGGACAGCAAGTGGTGCAGGATCCGTTAAACTTGAAAGAAACAGAAGTACATATGTTGTGGCTTTCGAAATTGAGAGATGTAGTAGCCACCACAACGTGGTATCTTTTGTTTCAACACCAAAAAATCTATCATGGAGAACATATTTAGAAACCCATGCAGAGTGCCCTAGCTATACATGGAATCGCTGCAAATTTCAGTATTGCTTGCTCACCAAAGGCCAAAATTTGTGTAGGAGCTTGGTAGAAGCCGTCGTTGGGATACATGAAATTAAACATAGACCAAGATTTACTTGAAGGATCTGTGGGGCAGTTATTTGTCATCACGGTGGGGATTTATAGCATCAGTGATATGTGTCCGGCGTATCTATAATTTTTTATCGTTTCATGCCATTATTCTACTACTTCCACATACTTTTGGGAATAATTTATATCATTTTCTTAGACTAACATATTAATTAAGTGCTCAGTGTTTGTTTCTGTTTTTGCATGTTTTGTATTTCATAGAAAATCCATATCAAAGAAGGTCCAAATGCGATAAAAAATTATGATGATTTTTATGGAATATATGAGAATTTTTGGCGCAAGAATCAATGTGGGTGGCATGTGTCACAAGCTCAAGGGGCGCCCCCCTTAGGGCGCGCCAGAAAATCCGTGTTCGGCTAGAAAACAGAAGCACAAAACTGAGAAGGAAACAGAGAGAGATCCAATCTAGAGGGGCTCCTGCCCCTTGGGGGCCGTGGAGACCAAAGACCAGAGGAGGAATCCTTCTCCCATCTAGGGGGAGGCCAAGCAATAAGAAGGAGGAGTGGGCTCTCTCCCCCTCTCTCCCGGTGGCGCCGGAGCGCTGATGCGTCTCCATTGTATCTATATTTTTTTATTGTTTCACGCTATTATATTATCAACTTGGATGCTTCATATGAATTTTTATGCTACGTTATATTATGTTTTGGGGACTAACCTATAAACCCAGTGTCAGTTCGTGTTTTTTTGCTTGTTTTTGGCTTTTCAAAAAATCAATACCAAACGAAGTTCAAACATGATGAAACTTTACAGTGATTTATTTTTGGACCAGAAGGGACCCTAGAAGGTTTGGCACGAGGCTAAGACAGTTACGAGAGAGCCACAAGCTCACAGTGTGCGCCTCCTAAGCTCGTGGGCCCCATGCAACTCTGTTTGACCTAATTCCAAATGTATAAGTTCACATATATTCCTGATACGTCTCCAACGTATCTACTTTTCCAAACACTTTTGACCTTGTTTTCGACTCTAACTTGCATGATTTGAATGGAACTAACCCGGACTGACGCTGTTTTCAACAGAATTGCCATGGTGTTATTTTTGTGCAGAAATAAAAGTTCTCGGAATGACCTAAAAATCAACGGAGACACGTTTTGGAATTAATAAAAAATATTGGAGAAAGAATCAACACCAGGGGGGCCACACCCTGTCCACGAGGGTGCAGGGCGCCCCTGCCTCGTGGGCCCCCTGAGGCTCCACCGACGTCAACTCCAACTCTATATATTCATGTTCGGGGAGAAAAAAATAGGAGAGAAGGATTCATCGCATTTTACGATACAGAGCCGCCGCCAAGCCCTAATCTCTCTCGGGAGGGCTGGTCTAGAGTCCGTTCGGGGCTCTGGAGAGGGGAATCCGCCGCCATCATCATCATCGACCTTCCTCCATCACTAATTTCATGATGCTCACCGCCGTGTGTGAGTAATTCCATCGTAGGCTTGCTGGACGGTGATGGATTGGATGAGATTTATCATGTAACCGAGTTAGTTTTGTTAGGGTTTGATCCCTAGTATCCATTATGTTCTAAGATTGATGTTGCTATGACTTTGCTATGCTTAATGCTTGTCACTAGGGCCCGAGTACCATCATTTTAGATCTGAACCTATTATGTTTTCATGAATATATGTGATTTCTTGATCCTATTTTGCAAGTCAATAGTCACCTACTATGTGTTATGATCCGGTAACCCCAAAGTGACAATAATCAGGACCACTCCTGGTGATGACCATGGTTTGAGGAGTTCATGTATTCACTAAGTGTTAATGCTTTGGTCCGGTACTCTATTAAAAGGAGGCCTTAATATCCCTTAGTTTCCAATAGGACCCCACTGCCACGGGAGGGTAGGAGAAAAGATGTCATGCAAATTCTTTTCCATAAGCACGTATGCCATGGGAGGGTACGACACAGGTAGTAAAGGTAAATTCTCTCTATATATATGATAAAGCTGAAATCCCATTTACTAAATTTGCTAGCCCATGCTTAGATGAGTTTGATAAATTTATGGCTAAGCAAGAAGCTTTAATGCTTATTTTGGTAGACAATTGAAATACAATTCAAATATGCTTGAACACTTGGGTGATTATATGGCTAATGTCAAAGGTGAACTTAAACTTATTAGTAAACATCCTTCTATGGTTACCACTCAAGTAGAACAAGTACTTAAAGCTCAAAATGATTTGCTCAATGAATTGAATAGTAAAGATAATGATTATGCTGTTAAAGTGGCTACTAGAACTGGTAGAATGACTCAGGAACCTTTGTATCCTGAAGGCCACCCTAAGAGAATTGAGCAAGATTCTTAGAGAAATAATATAGATGCACCTAGTACTTCTAAAAACAAGAAAAAGAAAAATGATCGGACTTTGCATGCTTCTAGTGATCCTATTACTGAGACACCTGAGAATCCAAATGATATTTCTATTTCTGATGCTGAAATACAATCTGGTAATGAACCTGAAACTAGTGATAATGCTAATAATAATGTTCATGATGATGCTCAACCTAGCAATGATAATGATGTAGAAATTGAACCTGTTGTTGATCTTGATAACCCACAATCAAAGAATCAACATTATGATAAGAAAGACTTTGTTGCTAGAAAACATGGTAAAGAAAGAGAACCATGGGTTCAGAAACCCATGCCTTTTCCTCCCAAACCATCCAAGAAAAAGGATGATGAGGATTTTGAGTGCTTTGCTAAAATGATTAGACCTATCTTTTTGCGTATGCGATTAACTGATATGCTCAAAATGAATCCTTATGCTAAGTATATGAAAGATATTGTTACAAAATAAAAGAAAGATACTGGAACCTGAAATTTCCACCATGCTTGCTAATTATACCTTTAAGGATGGAATACCAAAGAAACTTGGAGATCTCGGTGTGCCAACTATACCATGCTCCATTAAAAGAAACTATGTTAAAACTGCTTTATGTGATCTTGGAGCCGGTGTTAGTGTTATGCCTCTCTCTTTATATCATAGACTTGATTTGAATAAGTTGACACCTACTGAAATATCTTTGCAAATGGCTGATAAATCAACTGCTATACCTGTCCGTATTTGTGAGGATGTGCCTGTTGCAGTTGCAAACGTTACTATTTTAACGGACTTTGTTATTCTTGATATTCCCGAGGACGATAGTATGTCTATTATTCTTGGAAGACCCTTTTTGAATACTGCAGGGGCTGTTATTGATTGCACTAAAGGCAATGTTACTTTTCATGTTAATGGTAATGAGCATACGGTACACTTTCCGAGGAAACAACCTCAAGTTCATAG